>NW_027397063.1:43772200-43809749 GCF_003265705.2 Callorhinus ursinus
AAAAAAAAAAGAAGATAGTAGGAAGGGAAAAATGAAGGGGGGGAAATCGGAGGGGGAGACAAACCATGAGAGACTATGAATTCTGAGAAAAAACTGAGGGTTCTAGAGGGGAGGGGGGTGGAGGGATGGGTTAGCCTGGTGATAGGTATGAAGGAGGGCACGTACTGAATGGAGCACTGGGTGTTATACGCAAACAATGAATCATGGAACACTACATCAAAAACTAATGATGTATGATGACTAACATAATAAAATAAAAAAAATTCTGCTTAATTTGTCAATGATCCTATCCTGAAGTTTGATAGTACAAGGTTTATATCCTTACTCTTGAACAAGTTGTTTAACTGGTCTGTCTGCCTCTGTTTCCTCACCCCTAAAATTTTAGATAAAAATGCCTGTCTCACTGAGTTGTTATACATAAATAAAGCATGTAGGTAAGAGCCTAACACATCAAATTTTAAAAACAATAAAAATTATTATTAATTCTATCTACCACTTCTGTTTAAAAGTATAAGTATCATTAATCTTTCTTCTTTTTCCAATATTATTGTCCATTAAATTGATGGCCATCTTAAGGCAAAAATTGTCATTCTCACTTTATTAAGATCATCAATTGTCAATGGCAGCCATTTATAGTTCCACGGCAAACAATGGACAAGTATTTGATTCAGCCATTCAGTCAGTTATTCCATAAATCTTGAGTATCTATAGATACTAGGTTTAGTTTAGGTCTACATAATGCAAAGGTGACGGCACAATCCTACTTTTCATGAATTTAGGGGGCATAGACATCTCCAAAGGCACAGGACAATGCAGTGGGAATCACTCTGTGAAAGAACCAGAACAAAGGTGGTAATCAGGAAGAGAGGCAGAGGAATTGATAACTTCTGGGGTGATGCAGAACTGGCCAGAATGTGGCCCTGCATCAGGTAGGTACAGTAGGGTGAGTGTTACTGAAGCTAGGAATTCGATTAACTCCAAGGTTGAACAGGGTCATTTGTGTGGATCTTGAAATTTCCTAGGATTATGACAGTTTGCATGAAGAAAATAACAATAAACCTTATCTCAGTATCTCAAAAAAGCTTCCCAAATAATTATTTTAATGTCAGTTAAAAAATATTGTGGCAATGCCAAAGTGGGATTAACAACAGCTCTTTGGTGATTCCAACAGTTTTAACAACTTCTCTTTGGTGATTCCAACAATTTTATATGGAAAATTTATTATGAGAACCAACTACTGTATGATATGATCACTAGTACTTTCAACTGGCTTAAAAACCTAATAATATCCACTTCAATAAAGAAAACTCTTTTGTCTTTAGTATGGGACATCTTTTGATTAAACCTAATCTGTAACAAGTATCCTTTTGTAAAATAAATCTTAAAAATGTAGACCAGTCTATTACTTGAGAAAGAAAAGAAAAAAAATCCATTCCTATATTCTTTTTTATTTAAGATAAAATACAATGAAAGTTCTGTGAACTAAGTGGAAAATCTACACTGCTAAGAGATTCACATAGAAGCAACCAGAACACAGAACTGTTTTCTTTGTTAGGTTTTTTTCCAAAAGAAAAAGAAACAAATTCAAACTATACTTTTGACCTGGGGTAATGTGATAAAAGACCAGTCTCATCAACAAACACAACAAAGTTGACCCTGAAGCAACACTTTTTCTTTTTTTAATCTAGAGTTTTAGTTCTTTGCAATTCCCTGTAAACTACCATGAGGGGAAAAAAAAAAAATTGCAGTGAAGTAGCAAGCTGAATTACATTAATCAGTTAAGTATTTATTGCTTCTAATGGAAAATTCTCAATTATCTTTCACTTGCTACACTCTCTATTCCACATTTTTATTTTTCATCACATTTGACACTTCAAGGAGGCTTTTGTTTTTTTACTCAATTGAATATGGTTTAAAATTTTCCTAAAATAATTATTTCCTTCAAGGATTTCTACTGTCCATGGGACAGAGCTACCTCTCTGCCATTTCTCACACCAGCTCTCTGGCCTCTCCTCCAGCTCTCCAACGGTCTCCTATTTTCCTGCTCCACACCTTGTGTTGACCAGTCTCTCCCTCCACTCTGATACAAAGGTCCTATGCGTCAGCCTGTTGAACTTTCACCTGCACCACTCCTTTCTCAGATGTGATCTATCCGGCGCCAACCCCACCACTTCCTAGGACTTGCCACAGCACAAAGGTTTCTCTGAAGAGCAGCATGGTTATTTTATATACACACTGCATTTCACTTCTACCAGAACAAAACTCTTTTTTTAGAGAAGTGAAAGTGTTATTATACTTTTAAAAGCTTCTTACATATAACATATTCAATAAATGTTCATTTCAAGGATCATGGAAATATTTAAAGAATTATAAATAAGAAAGTTTTTCCATGGGGCGCCTGGGTGGCTCAGTGGGTTAAGTGTCTGCCTTCAGCTCAGGTCATGATCCCAGGGTCCTGGGATCAAAGCCCCGCATCAGGCTCCCTGCTCGGCAGGGAGTCTGCTTCTCCCTCTCCCTGCTGCTCCCCCTGCTTGTGCTCTCTCCCTGTCAAATAAATAAATAAAATGTTAAAAAAAAATAAAAGTTTTGGGTGCCTGGGTGGCTCAGTCGTTAAGCGTCTGCCTTCAGCTCAGGTCATGATCCCAGAGTCCTGGGATCGGGTCCCACATGGGGCTCCCTGCTTGGTGGGAAGCCTGCTTCTCCCTCTCCCGCTCCCCCTGCTTGTGTTCCTGCTCTTGCTATCTCTCTCTGTGTATCAAATAAATAAAATCTTTAAAAAATAAAAATAAAAAAATTAATTAATTAAAAAAAAAAGTTTTTCCAGAACTCAAAACAGGGCTAATGAACAGATAGATAGGAGCAGTATATAAAAACAGTTTATAGAAATGCCACTTAGTAAAGCACCAACTTTCCAAACCTTGATGAAAAGAAATTTTACCAAAAGCTGCTTTAAGAATTAAAAATCTGGGGTTTGACCATAAATTAGAGAAAAATCTTTGTTCTATGAGTTTTAAGATCTTTTTTCTTCCCCCCCTTTTTTTAAATTTCCTCGTGAATGGAAATATAATACCAGCAAGCTAAAGGAAATTAGTACTATATCCCCCATGTGTAGTTTCCAGAACCTCAAGTAAACTGAACACATTTGTTGTACTTTCTGAAGAAGCATTACATAGTTCCCCATCACACTGCCTGTTCCTGACAGTTACTTCCACCTTTTGACTCTGGAAATTTTCCTTATGGATAACTTTGTCCCACTTCAACCCTGCTCTCTCAGAGCAAGTGAAACACAAAAGAGAATAAAGCTCATGTCTCTGGTGCTCACATTGTGCATTACCAGCAGAAAAAAAGCTAAAATCATGAGATTTTTCTCCATCTCTTCCGCTGGGTTTAAAATGATCTTCATTCAAATGACTTCGGGAAATATAATCACCATTTTTCCAAGCAATTCTCATTTATTTTTGGTATCATCTGATGTGGATACCACATTCGAACACTCTGTATGTGTGTGCGTGTGCCACAAAATAAGAGTGAAGTGGAAAAAAAAGGATAATAAACAGTAGGCCCGGGACAGTCTTAGTTCTACTAAAAGCTGAATATCACATTATAGATAAATAGAAAAAATTATAGGACATACACAAATAGTAGTAATCTCTGGGTAGTTTATAACTGTTTTCTATTTTTGTCTTTAAATTTTCCAATTTTCAACAAGAAACAAAAATATCATTGAAGGGCCGTTCTATTGACATTCTCAGGCAAACCTGCGATGTACATGTGGGAGAATGAACAGATTTCCACACCCACGACAATGTCCCCATCCTGTGGCAGGCCCCACGGACATCCAGGCTGCTTTGGCTCTCAAGTCAAGTAGGCATCTCCAGCGCAGTCACTCCAAACCTTCTATTTGACAACTGATTCTCAATTTTCTAAAATGTATTAGCCTTTTGGCCACAGTACATTCACCAATGGCACACTAGCATTTCTCCAAATCCCTCTCTAAAAGAAGGCGTCAATTACAATTTCACATTTTTAGAACATTAAGCAGGGAATACAAAGGTCAGACAATCGAATAACCACTAAGCAGAATAAGGAGTCCTCTCAATCTGTTAGGTCTCATTAACCTTAAATCTAGTTGGTGTTTTTATCTCCTACCTTTATAATAGTCTCTTAAAAAACACACACACACACAATTCAAGTTGAGTTACTTTTAAGAACATAGTTCGATAGCTATACAGGCAAATTAGTACATCACATATATTCTTTGTCACAAAACAGCATGAAAGTAATTTCTAGTTACACATGACCAAAAGGATTCAATTACCCACATTTTTTTCTTCAGCTTACCAAATATATGATATATAGATATAGATGCTAATGATTCAAGAGAAAGGAGCTAGTTTAGAGGTCTACAGCCTCACTGAATAATGCTGGGGTTTTTAAAGCACTGAGTACATGGAGACATTTTTTTTCTTTCAAAATGAAAAAACAAGAAAGTAAAGCAATCAGAGGAAAACAGGGCTGTCATAGTTGCTAGCAGGAGGATTTCCCTGGACCACCATCAACCTCTTAAACTTTCTGAACATAGATAGCAACAACAGATACATTTAAAAAAAAATTTAAGGTCTAAGATTTTCTTAAACTGGTGAAAAGTTAAACTGGATTTAACTTCTTCTGCAGCTGAGCAGTGGTGATGGGCCCTTCTTAGACAAGTGGTTTCTACATTGCCAATAACAAGCCTCATGAGGGACGTACTCTAATACAGTGGGGGAAACCATGGCACTGTAGTGTAGGGTTCTAGACAGAGCTTTGCCGGTCTCATTGCTCCACGACAGGAGAAAGAGCTGAAAGCTTCTTATTCAAAAGGTTTTCCTCTATAAAATGAGGTGACCACAGTACCTCATTGCTGAGGTCCCATAACATTCTAGGAGTTGATCATGACTTTTACTCCAGCCAGCAGGAGGGGGCTAGAGAGCCCTGGCACTGCAAAGCCCGTAGGCTTTAAACAAAAACCATGAATCCGTTTCATAACCTGCAACTAATACGAAGTAGGAGATGCTATATAACCTCTCCAAGTTACAGACTTTCCTTAATATGCCTCCCTCGGAGATTGCAGAGATCCTAGAGTCAGGATTCAAAAATCTAACATACAAAATTGAACTTTTAGTAAACATAAAAAATCACTAGTATATTTGGAAGCCTTAATTTTTATTCTGTTCTTTACCATAATAGGCATCTCTGACATTTATCTTTTTTCAGCAAGGAAAAATCCTTGAAAAACATTGCCTCTCAAAAGAAAGAAAACCACAAAGCAGCAGAAAGAACAACAAAAAAGGCAATTTAAAAGCTCTGTGTTTCATGTTAATGAATAGTAAACTCTAGGATATTGAAACCATATGAAAAATGTAGACTGCTAAAATAGAGTATGGCCCCTGGGAAACTTATAGTTTAAAAAGTCAATTTTATTTATTTGTTCTTGGTAAGGAAATGTGCTAATATATGTAGTAAGCTTAGGATAACAGCACGGCTAAGAATTTTAACTTTTATCTCAACCAAGAGTTTAGAAATTATCCAAATTTAGGGAGACTATTATGTTTACCACAGGATGGCTCATCAATAATATGAATCAAATCCCTTTACTATTTCAGTCTAATTGCAAATGGAATAGCCCCCACATCAATAAAATCCCCTCAGATACTGGTTTTGGAGTAGAAAGACAAAGAGATCTAATCTATCTACACCCTGAAGGCAGTGTATGACATTAGTTAAAAGCTCCAGCTCCAGAGTCAAATTAACCTAAATTTGAGCTTAAACCACTTAGTAGCTGAATGGCCTTGGGTACTAGGCTATGCCCTCTAAGCCTTAGTTTCCTCATCTCTGAAATATGAATTATGAGAGTATGAATCTCATAGGAGTTGTGGAGAATTACAAATGGCCAAAAATTCTTCACCACTCCTCCCATCATGGAGTGGTGTCTACTTTCCCTCCCCTTGTACCTCGTCTAGGCTATGCCTGGCCTTGATCAGTAGAATGTGGTAGAATGAGGCTGTGTAAAATCTGAGGCTAGGCCTTAAGAGATCTGCAGTTTCTGCCTTTGCATCTTGGAAAGTGTTCTTGGAATTTAGCTGCCACGCTGTGAGGAGGCCCAAGCAGTCATGCAGAAAGGCCCTAGTGAGTCCGCAGCTGCAAGGCAGCAACACCTGCTAGGTATGTGAGGGAGGCCATTGGACCTTCCAGTTGAACCAACACCCGAGCCAACACCATATGAAGTCAACGTACAAAATCATAACAAAGAATAATTGTTGTTAATTAAGTCACCAAGTTTTGTGGTTGTTTGATATGCAACAGTTAAATAATCGGCTTAGGAAACTGACACATAGCAAGCATCTGATAAATATTAATCATTACTAGTACTATTAAGTGCTACTAACTTATTATAATCATTATCATCAAAGGTAGCAGGTGAAAGGACTGGACCATCTTCTGTCAATATGAATAATATGGATTTAAAAAAATCAAACACATTATTTAAGAGTTGTATTCCTACCTAACAAAATATTTTTACACATTGGAAATTATAAAATTTATAACCTCTAATTTCTCTGATACTAAAACAAACCAACTGAGATATTTTAGACAAAATCTGGACTATACTAATTGGAAAGCAGCCTACTCCGATTTGGATCAGAAGGAATTTACTACAGTTAATTTCCAAAACATATTTATTTACACAACCACACAATGAACTGAACTGTGAAAATACCATTAGGCTAATCCACTTATTTATACTGACAACAGACTTACTTTCTACTTAAATGCTCGAAGACAGAGAATCCCCTTAGTACTACATGTATGTAAAATGTAAGCAAAGACCTGAAATGTTTATAGACTGTATAGCAAGGTCTGGTAATTGAGCTGCCATTTAAATCCCTTGTTTTTTGAGGACGACTTAACATAAATAGATTTAACATATGTCTAGGTAAGAAATCACCCTGGATTTTGGCTTATCTAGTTCTATTCACTGGGGTCTCTGCTTAAAAGTCAAGCACTATTAATCCCTTACTTAACAACACTGAAGTATATACACTGATTTTTTTTTAAGCATAATTCTTTTGGCTTTCGGCTGTACCTACATCATCACTACAGTGCCACTTGAGAAGACATCTAAAAATCCTGCTGAACAGATCCTTGTACCTATCTACCATGTAAATGCTTAGTGAAATGGTTATTCGACAGATGTCCGCTATACCCAAAACTTGCAACATTTAATTTATACGCTAAGCACGAGAATCAATCATTATTCCTCTCCTGGAGATACCTACCATTTAAAACTTAATAGAAATAAGAAAACCCAAATATTTAAAAAGAAGAAAACATTTTAAATATTTCAGTTAAACATCAGAATGATGGGAGAAAGACTGTGTATTAACTTATGAAAATTTTATTTCCTGCTTAAATCAAGTATTTCTTAAGGAATCAAATATTAGGAGAGAGAGAAGAGCTACAAATAATCTGAAAAGATGAGGCTGTAAAAGCAGCACCAGTTAATATTTTCATTTGCTGGAATATCTTACCCAGGATGCAGCCACCCCCCCAACCCTTCCCCCCGACCACTTCTCTGAAAGTCTAGCTTGTTTGCACAAATGTAAATTCTCCCTATTTTTTAGAATAATTTTATATGCATAGAAATTGTGAGCTATAGCTACAGATCTGTGTGTGTATATACATATATATATATATATGGAATTCCAGTGACTTTAAATAAAGTTATTCACTCAATAAATATTTTTTGAGGCTCTACTGTGATCTGCCACTAGCACTAGGCAGTGGGGATAATAAGATATAATCCAGTTACGCCCCTGCCCTCCAGGAGTTTATAATTTAAGTGGGTAATTATGTATAAAAATACACAATTACAATACGGTGTAATTGTATAATTGAGGTGCATTCAATATGCTTCAGGAACACAGAAGCTAAAGGGAGAAAGTACTCAACCCTGGGCCTCTAAAAAAGGAGTAAGAGGCAGGGGAAAGGCAGAAGAACATGCCAGATAAAAGCAAAAGCCTGGTAGACAAGCCTGTGGGTGTAGAGGAGTCTGGCAATGCGACAGACTGCAGAGTCAGAAGTAATTTGTATTCAGGGAAAAGGGGGGTGGGTAGCAAGACCATGCTATAGATATTGAACTGCCTTCCTAACCAGGCCTGCCCACTGTCCCAGCAAAGGCCTACCATCTACTCAGACTGCCCATCGGTGCAGGGGTCTACATATCCAACCATGATTCCACCAGGGAAAGTTGCATCTAAGAAGAGACTGAAAAAACAAACAAACAAACAAAAACCCAAAAACAAAACCACTTTTAAAAAAATGTAGCACAAGGTGCAACTTAATAACTAGGAATTCTTAGATCTTCATTTACCCCAATTTAAAAGCGTTTGTTGACAATTTCTCGATTGTAATAATTGAATTTTGAGGATTTCTTCCTTGTGTCCTTGATGGAATATAATCTAGATTTAACAAACTGACAAAACAAACAAAAAGAAAACAATAGCACACAGAGAGGAATGCTCCAGCAGCCTAGGTCTTAGAAGCAGATGTTCTACTTTGGCAGACTCTCAGCCCCTGGTGTATTACCATTTGAAACAGACTCAGAGATCACATTGCTGATGCACATCTGAAAAGATGTGTTTCTATTTCCAAATACCACAGTAATTCCCTTGCTTCCACAAATGATTCACCAGATAAAAATTTAGTGAAGAAATATGTTCCTTTTTCCATGATTTAAAATAGAATACTGAGCTGAATATGGCCAACCCCAAACACAACATTATCAATAACCAATCAAGTACCACGCCACCAGGTGACATTCTCATAGAGAAATCTCTGGATAGGGAGACTCTGCCAAAGCTCTCAAGAATAAGACCCAAATGATTCCACTGAATGCACTGCAATCTGTTCTTTAAAAATGGACTGCGGTTAAGCAATACATTTTTCCATTAAGTTTTATGGAGCCTGATGTATTTCCTGTGTCAAAATCTGTCACAAAAATCTGTTTCACAGACATCTTGTTAGGTATAACACACATGTGAATATGGTACCACATGGAGATGTCTGCAAATAGCAATGTGTAGCCCAGCATTTGGTTTCTGATCAGAAAGAATTTCTAGTATGTTGGTTGGTGGATTTAATTTGGATCCTATTACTATTATTTATCACCTTCTTCCCATAACACCCGTAACATAGATACCACAGGGAAAAATAAAATCTATCTTCTTCATTATGAATAGCATTTTCATTGTCAAGGGTTAAGAAAGAAGGACTAAACATGAAGAATAAGTGATGATAGTTACTTAGTGGGCTTTAGATTTCAGTTCAGCATTCAAGATCCACGGCAAGAAGAAAAATAAATGTCTAACAATTATATTCAAAGTTCAGTCCTTGGACAGGCAGCAGAAACATCACCTCACAGTTTGTTAAAAATGCGAAATTTCAGACCCCAGGCCAGAACCACTGAATCAGAATCTGCACTTTATTAAGACCCCCAGGTGATCCCCATGCCTGTTTAACATCTGTAAAGCACAATTTAGCAGGAACCTCAAAAGATCTTTTATTTTTCATTGCTCTGCCTCTAAGTAAAACTGCATCTAAAGCAGCCTCAAGATCTAAGTACCTAATTAAAGATTTGTGAAAGATTCCACTCTGTTTTCCAAATCACATATCTATCAGTCCCTCTCATGACACAGCCTATGTGCTGGGAGTCAGCTAATGTCATCACAAGCTGGGAAGTCATTGTTTTGGAATGACTTAGCTTCTCTTTCAGCACAGACTCAAGGGCAACTACTGATGGGCTTTCATTTGTCATCACTCTTGCTCAATAACCCTGAAGAACTCACCCTGAGTCCTGGATGGCCCAGTCCTGGGACAGTCTGTACTTTTCACATGCGTAAATATCAACATCAGGCTGATAATAACCTCATCACCACACCCCATTTCACCCCCCATATCTCTATCCTAAGAGAACTAAATTCTTCTGAGTGGTTAATATATTGCCAGAGGTCAGAGAGAAGCCTTGCTTCCTCCTACCACAGGAAATAGAAGACGACCACACACATCACTAGTTCAGCGTAAGTGTGGCTCACCTATGCCTCATTTGAAAAAGGAGCAAATGAGCTCTCAGTTCAATAACCTCCCTCCATCACCATTAACCTTTGAGATTCCTAAATGCAAGCAATCATGGGCTATGTTTGGTTTTATCCTTAAGAACAACAGAGGGGTGTGTGTGTGTGTGTGTGTGTGTGTGTGTGTGTGTGTGTGTGTGTGTTTGGGGGGGGCGGGGAGTAGAGAAATTTTTCTGCCAGCTGAAAAATTAAAAATATCTTCTCCAAATGCCACTAAGGTGCTTTATCTACCTAGAACCAATTTTTCCCACTGCTATATATCTCCTTGTAACTTAATAATTAAAGAGCAATCAGGGCCTCCCTGCCTACCAACCAGCATAAATATCCATGGAAAATGTCAATCAAGCCCAGCTAACTAATTTTATCATGAGAACCTCTAATCAAAGAGAAAAAGATCTTGGCACTGCCTGTGGGGGAGTGATGCACTCAACACCACGGCTGGAACAAGGCCAAGGAGCATCCAAGTTTGAAAGGACCAGCTGCGTTATCCTAAGGGTGATGCTGCTCCATTCTGGCACCTGAGAGAAGGAAAGTGAAAGGCAAAAAGAGACTCTCTTGGCACAGAGCAGACAGCATGCCCAGGGCTCTTTGAGAGGCCAGCTTGGAGTAATAAATCAAGGGTAAAATTAACTAAGGCACTCTGAAAAAAACTGTGATGCAGAGAAGCTAACCTTTTCAATATAAAAGGACTGATGGAGGAAGATGTTCTATGAACCACTGGTTTCCAGATGTTTTTATTTAAAAGACCTTGAAATGCTTCACAACAAAAACAGGGGAACTAACAAAGGATTGCTATTTATTTTACCAAAGGGCATTAACACAAAACCTATCATCTATTTGATAATAATATTTTCCACACCACACACACACACAAAAAGGAGGAACAGAATTTCAGAAAGAAAAAAACATGTATTCCTTTAAATGGAATAAATTTAACTCCATGAAAGATTCACTAAAATGCTTGCCATGACTTCCAGTGTCAGGCCAGGGCCAGGTTTGTGAGGAAGAATTCAGAGACGCCCACCGAGTCTTTGAGTTTCACCCTACAGATCCTCCACATGCCCCTAATCTCAGTGAAGAACTGAGCTAGACACACTACAGGCTTTGAAAAGAAATGAAACAAAAAGCAATAAAGAAGGTTCTCATGAAAATGAACTAAATACGGTCTGCTAATAACTATTATTCATCTATTAAATATTAGCTCATTTTTCTCAAACTCTGAAACTGACTTGCAAATACAGATTATACATGAGAAAATGCCACATGAAAGAAGAATGGATTATTAAAATATATGCAGCCGACACTAAAAATAAGACCAAACACAATGGTTCCCATTTGATTCATTTAGCTCAACTGAAAGTTTACCATAAAATTCAAAGATTTCTTTGGACATGAAATTCTAGGTTAATCAAATTATTTGGATAGTAAAATTTAGTATTGTAATTTCCAATATTCTGTTAAACTTCCTGAAAATGTTCCCATGAAAAGGAAAAAAAAATCATTTTAACATGGGTCCTACACAAATTAGCCTATTATTAAAAGTTATGCCTGCTTATTGAAAAGCCTAAGTAGATTCTCACATATCCCAACACTACTGAATTACTGTGAAAAGGATAGGATTAGAAATTAACCTTACTAGGTAGTTTTGTTCCTCAAGTTAGCAGATATCACAAAAGCATGCTTAGATCACTTTTTTTTTTTAGGACATTTCAAAATAATTTCAGAAATGTAGAGATGGAGTCACCAAAATTATAAATCATATAATTATTTCTATCTTCTCATTTATAGAAGTAGAACTGCAAACTCAAAAAGGTTGAGACAGGCCCAATATAACAGACCAATTAGGGCCTAGAACTGAGTCTCTGAACTTGTAAAACCACACATACAGTTACCTCCTAATATAAACAGGCAATACTTTCTTGTGGGCTAACCAATTAATCAAGTGGTAACTCACTTACTTACTTACTTATTTATTTAGAGAGTGAGCACAGAGGGAGAGGGAGAGGGAGAGGGAGAAGCAGACTCCCCGCTGAGCAGAGAGTCCAATGCGGGGCTTGATCCCAGGACTCTGAGATCCTGACCTGAGACAGAGGCAGATGCTTAACCGACGGATCCACCCAGGTGCCCCCATAACTCACTTTTAAATGATCAAGAAAGTTAGCAACAGATGCCATATAAACATTAAAATGTCAAAAATGTATACAAATATTCTACTAAATCAGAATGCATGCATATCCTATGACCCAGCAATTCCACTGTTAGGTATATATATCCATCAGAAATGCATGCATATGTGCACCAAAAGACATGTTCTAGAACCTTCACAGCAACATTATTCAAACCAAAACTATTCAAATGTCCATCAATTGCAGAATGGATAGTGAAATATTCACAAAATAGAATACCAAACAGTAATGAAAATGAACAAACTATAGTAACATGCAGCAATAACATTATGACTCAGTTATAATGTTGAGCAAAAGCGACTCAAAAAATGGGGCACCTAGGTTGCTCAGTCGGTTAAGCGTCCAACTCTTGATTTTGGCTCAGGTCAGGATCTCAGGGTCATGAGATCAAGCCCTATATTGGGCTCTGCACTCAGCGGGGAGTCTGCTTAAGATTCTCTCTTTCCCTCTCCCTCTGCCCCTCTCCCCTGTGCTCTCTTTTTCTCTCTCTAATATAAATAAATAAATCTTTTTAAAAATGTCTGATTTCAGCTCTCTAGTGATATTTATTTAGATTATATATATGGATATGTTACCTATTAATATAGAAGTCCATAAATATGTGGATAGATAGGTATTGAATACGTATATTTTACACACACACAAACACACACATCCCCCCCCCCCCCGCCCCATTCTCTGGATAAAGAAGGAGGAAAAGACTTCTGCTTCCATTCCCTTCTTGAAACACAAGCTTATGACCTCAAGAGACTGACCTCCCCACTGGCTAGTTTTCAGTCCACGCTCATGTTTTAACAAGACAAGAAGCTTCAAATGGAGTCACTTGTGCTAAGTCCCATGTCTCCAAACCAAGAATTAATTACAGTTCTGGAGCTCCCAGAGATGGAATCTTGAGCCAGTCAATCAGGAAATCATCGATTAGCACTAGTTAGGTAATCTGATAGACCTCTGCCATCCCCTAAAATAAAATAACCTTGGAATAACCAATCTGCTTTTTTGCCTAATATAACTTCCTTATTCCCACTCCTTTCTGCCTATAAAAATTTTTCCTTTTCTAAAGCTCGTTGGAGCTCCTTTCTTTGTGCTAGGTTGGACACTACCAGGTTTAAATTGATTTTTGCTCAAATAAACTTAAAATTTTTGATATGCCTCAGGTTATCTTTTAACACCCCTAAAGCTAAATGTGAAACTGCCAAAGTCCATGAATTGAGGTTAATATCAGAAAGAAAGTGGTTTCATCATTTTTTCAACCTGTCATTGTGGATATCATACTTTTTTTTTTTTTAATCCATCTTCCTTCCCTTGAAAAATCCAACCACTAACTTCCTATAACAAACTCAAAATTTCAATAAAAATTCAATTTTCAAAAAAAATACTTCTGAATTTGAAAACATGCAAAACAATGTAGGTAAAATTAGGCCTGATTTAAGTTTGTAATTTATAAACTCAGACTTTAGGACAGCTTGATTTCCTTGGGTATGAATCCTTCCCTCTCAGACATCTCCTAATTCTACACATTGAAGCAGAAAAGAACAATTTGAGAAGTAAAAACTCTATACTTTTCATTAACCTATTCAAGCTTGAGCAAGGCAGTTTTCCCTGGTTATATCCACTACAATGGTAAAATTAAGGCAAGTGCTAATTACTGAGCAAGCATCAGGCGCCAGGTGAAGGGCAGACCCAGACCACCTCGTTTTGGGCATTCCAAATTTTAAGGTGACACCCATTATCAAAAACACAGATATTGTGGGGTGCCTGAGTGGCTTAGTCAGTTAAGGTCTGACTCTTGATTTCAGCTCAGGCCATGATTTCAGGGTCATGGAATCGAGCCCCACTTCCAGGCTCTGCACTCAACAAGGAGTCAGCTTGTCCCTTTCCCTCTCTCCCTTCTCCTCACTCCCCCAACCCCCAACCCCACCAATCCCCTCCTCCCCCCACTTGCATGCTTGCTTTCCCTCTCTCTCTCAAATAAATAAAATCTTAAAAAAAAAAAACACAGATTTTGTAAGAGACAAGGTAACATACAGAACAATCTTGAGAAATTATGACACATTTCTTTTTTAAAAATGCTACGTTAAACTATATTGATGTAAAGTGCTAGTTAAAAATTTTTTAAATGTGTAGTTTTAAAAATACACAGATATCCAGGGGTACCTAAGTGGCTCAGTCAGTTAAGCGTCTGCCTTCAGCCAGGTCATGATCTCCAGCCCTGCATCAGGCTCCCTGCTCAATAGGAAGTCTGCTTTTCTCTCTCCCTTTCTCTCTCCCTCTGCCCCTCCTCCCTGCTCATTCTCTCTCACTCTCTCTCTCTCATTCTCTCTTGTGCTCTCTTTCTCTCAAATAAACAAAATTAAAAAAAAAATACACAGCTATCCAATAGCACCATTTGAATTCTGCCCGTGTGAATTCGTTACCTATTCAAAGTTAAAATATAAAAATGAATTATTTTTACAGTAGATGAATTAAATGTCTGTTTTTTTATAGTTTCAAAAGCAAGTAGATGTTTTAAGTTTGTAAATGAATTAAACATGTCTGTTTTTTTTTGTTTCTAAAACATGACAGAAACACATGGGCTCAACAATAACTTCTTTCTTTCAGAGTTTCATTAAAGGATGATTAGATTTAACCCTACCCAGAAATTTGAAATGCTGGCATTTTGCATTACAACAACTCAGAAAAATATAAGGCATTGGGCACCCCCTTTAGATCTCCTGTTACAAGTCATTAACCAAAACCTCTGACCCTACAGACCACAATAAAAATAGAAATGTTATCTGAAATCAAACTGTTTTGGGGGTAAGAGCAGGTTGAATGGGGATTTGAGTCTGTTTTTTTTCCCCCCATCTGCAGTCAGAACCAGATGTTAGAGATTGAGATTAGGGGTGGGTAAGAAAACTTCCTCTTTTAAAACCCAAGAACTACCCTTTTTTCCCCCCTTGCTGCTTATTTTGAGTGATATGAGTTTAAGCAAATGTACAAGGTTTCAAATGAAAAGTTGCAGCCTAGATGTCAAATTCTCCTGTTAGTGAATGAATGTGTGAGGAGGTCAGGAATTTTGGGAGGTGTTTATGGTTTGGTTTTGTTTGGGGATGGAAGGGCATCACAGAGAAAGCAAAAAGTACCACATAATGGTAGGGCTAAGCAGCAAGGAAGGAGCCAATTCCTTTTAAAAGAAGCATCAATACCTCTAAAAAGAAGAAATAGTGAAAAATAAAAAGATCTCCAGGGTGATAACTTGTTGCTAATCTCTCGGAATCTAATACCATTTCTAGATTGAAAAATAAAATGTATAAAAATGACCAGAGTAATAAAGATGGAAATGCAAGAAAGAATAGCAGTGGAAGAAAAGAACATGTGATAAAAATGGGAAAGAGCAAAGAAAGAAAGTCCCTGTAATTTGAAAACAAAGGAAAAACACCAAAGGGAATTAACAAAGTAAACAAAGAGCAGGGAAAAACAAGAATTTTAATGTAGAAGTTATTAAAAAGAAACAATTTGGTAAGCATGGAAAAGCTACCTTTTGACAGTCTTTACATTTTTATTAACTACATATAATAGGCATAATGAGCACACATTTATTAAATAGATAAGGCAGCCGTTGCGCTCTGAAGTTTTATCACCTCATATATACACACTAATCCCATCTACAATTAAAATATTTGCGTAAGAAGCAGAAAAACAAGAGCATTTCAGCATTTGATTCAGAAATAACATTTGGGCTATGTTATCTCTGGGTGGTACAATTATATATGTGTGATTTTTATTTTGTTGTTTATTTATACTTCTATATTTCCAAATTTTCTATGAGTATTTATTCACACTACAATCCAGACAAGAATAAAACATACTTTTAAACGTTCAGTTTTGAGGTATGAGGTGAACACAGCATGAAAGAATGTTCTCCTAGAGATTGGGAGTTCACCATGTACCTTGAGTGTCTACACCAATCACCCCTCCCCTACACAGATCTAAGCATACCCAACTTAGAATCAGGTGTGTAGAGCCCCTTTTTTTTTTTTTAAGTAGGCTCCACACCCAGTATGGGGCTTGAACTCATGACCCCAAGATCAAGAGTCACATGCCCCAGGGAACGAGCCAGCCAGGCATCCCCAGGTGTGTGCAGTCTTAAGGCTACTGTTATAACTGATAAACCTACTCCAAGGAAGACCTCCACCAAGACTCCAAAAAAAAATCCATATAATCACATTTTTTTTTAAAAGTATGCTGTACTGAAATATCTCAAAATTTGAACTGGCTATCTATTGTACCCATTTCTGTTACAGATCCACAATTTTTTTGAAACAAATAAGGTCCCCAAAGACCCTTTTTCTGCAGAAGCAGGAATAAAACAGTTCTCCACGATAAAAAGAGCAAAATGTGAACAAATCATCACAAAGGGAATTCTTTTAAAATGTCCCTTTGTTTTCAAAGGATATCTCTCTTGCACCACCTTTATGCCATTAATATTCTATGAAGAATAGACAAGTTGTAATCCATCAACATATACTTACTGAGTAAATTACACAGCAGCTACAAATTCCTTCCATACCTGTATGCACGTACCTTTGCAATGTGAATGCCCCCTCCATCAAGAGGTGGAAACTCATGCTCCACTGCTTTAAGCAAGGCTTGGTCATGTGACTTGTTTCATCAATGAGCCATTATTAAATGCAAAAGAAGCAGAGGCTTATATAGCCCTTGTGTGTTGGTGGGTCCCTTCTCCTGCTGCTAAGAACCATTATGCAATCCTGTGAACGTGCTCCATCTTCCTTAAGGATGAAACACATGGAGAGAAGCTCCAGCCACCCAGGTGAGGTCCCAGACTCACACCCTTATGTTCATGAAGATGCCAGGCTAAAGATGACAGAAATACAAGTGTAATAAGTAAAGCAAGGTACAGGTGTTGCAGGGGCTAGAGGTACACCTAGAAAAAGCTTTGTTTGTGTGTTTGGGGAATTAATTAGATGTGGGCTGAAGAATAAGAACTGCCTCATACCTTCCCTCAGCCCTAAGAGTACCAAATACACATTTGTTTGCCAAATATATGAGACTATATAGCCTATAACATTTTCTCAACATTTCCCCTTTTCTGACATTCTGAAGACTATTATTTCTTAAACCACTACTCTAATTTATACCTTTGATATTAATGTTATTGATAAAGTACACTTTATAACATATATTGTAGTTGTAACTCCAACCATATAGGCCTGGGCAACCTTCTCCTAGAGAATGACCCAAGTTATAAACACAAGCATTATAATTCCTGCTATAGAAATAGTAGCATAAGGCTAACCTGGCCTAACGCATTTCACTCTGGTTATCTCTTTGTCTAATTCGTTTCCAGATAATGTGCACAAGTTCGAGAATACTTCAAAGCTCCTAATTTCTCTTATGTCATAACTGAGGTAACGATTCAATCTTGGCAATGAACTTTCACATTTTCAGTGTTAAAACAGAGAAAATAAATTTGTCATCTTCTGGACTAAGCAGCCAAGGAACATAATTTCGGGGGTACTTATGACATGCCCAAACCTCCCCTTTCATAAAAATATGTGATGTCCTGGTAAAAATACTGGACTACAAGTCTGAAAATTAGAATTCTAGTTCTGCTCTATGAATCTTGGACAAGTCACTTAGTAATCTCTTTGCTCTGGGTCTCAGAGTCCTCGAAAAAGTTGGTGATCAGTGGTTCTCAATTTTGCCTTTGTTCCTGGCTGTCCTGTAAAATCCCCATGCCCAGGCAATATCCTAGACCAATGAAAACTTCTGGGGGATGGGACTCAGGTACTGGAGTTGCTTAAGCTCTCCAAGTGATTCCAATGTGCAGCCAGGGTTGAAAACAACTGAGTAAGAAGATCTCCAGGTACCTTCCAACACTCAATAGTTCCAACGGTGGGTTGCACATCAGACTCACCTAAGGAGCATTGTACAGCCCATCATTGCCAAGGCCCACCCCAGCCCAAGTCAATCAGAGCCTCAGAATATCAAGGCCCCGGTGTTACTTTTCACACTCTCCAGGTGATTCTGACATAGTGCCATGATTGGGAGTCACTGTCAAGACTCACATTTAATTTACAGAAAAATTAACTTTAGAATTCTTGAAAACAGCTAGCACTTAACTGGTAACAATGGGTTTGTCAACAAAAATCTGGAATTACAAATTTCTAAGAAAACAATATATATAAAACCACTAACCCCAATCCAAAACTGAGCCAAGTAATATCCCAGGGACACTTACTGATAATTTTCCAATAAATCCCTAACATGGCGTGATTTACTAGGAAACTATATTTACAGAATTGATACGGGGAAAAAAAGAACAAGTATAAAGACACAACTTGCGTTTTAGCAAACAACTACACAAATCAAATTTAGTAAATAAACATAAAAACAAATTGCGAAAGACCGTCAAATGCATACTTCATTAAAAAAGAACGTTGACCCATTTGGCTTATTCAACCACTTGAAAAGAGAACAA
Organism: Callorhinus ursinus; assembly: GCF_003265705.2. Classification (NCBI taxonomy): domain Eukaryota; kingdom Metazoa; phylum Chordata; class Mammalia; order Carnivora; family Otariidae; genus Callorhinus; species Callorhinus ursinus. The sequence continues at coordinate 43,791,037 of NW_027397063.1, forward strand.
AATGCTACCTCAGCATATTAAAAAAAAAAAAAAAATTCCTGCAAAGGAACTGAAAACACTTACTCTCTTTGAATGTTTGACTAATGAGTTTTCATGAAAAAAAAATTTGTTTAATCATTCGTGACTTGAGCAGGTTGAAAGCCAAATTTTAGAGAGGATTTACCCTCTCTCTGCCACTGAAATATTGGCTTAGTAATAAAAATAATCTTTAAAGCACCCAGGAAAATAACATAAAAAGCAGTAGCAGCTATTATTAACCCATAAATGGTCTATAACTTTAATAGCTTGCAAACCCAGGTCCAGGAGACTAAAATGACACTTAATTACTGTGTTAAATACCATACTTAAAGTGGAACTAGATAGCATTTTTAATGAGCAAGCATATCATATTTTTAATATTTCAATTTATTGTAGACATTTAAATATGTTTTGCTACTTAAAGGATAATGAACTCAAAGGTTAAAATGAGTAATCTAACAAATGGCTAGTCCAATTAGTCATTTAGCCTTTTAAGTAAGCATTAAGCATCAAGACAGGTCTGAACAATTTTAATTTTCATTTTATAAAGAACTTTGCTGTGCTTAACCACATCACTGAATTCATTGAAATGGTCTGCCTTCACTCTGTGTGGTACCATGAAAAGTGAGGGGACTTCCTAAAACAGGCTGGGCCTGGGCCCGCTGCCATCTTGAAGGTGCCCCTAAAATTCATTGTCTTCGTTGGTATTGTTTGTGCATGGGCAAGATCCTCTAAGGTCACAATAACAATAAAAAGCTCGTTAAAACTCCCAAGAGCAAAAATTAGGAATAATGGGATTTCCTCAAAAACATGCTTCAGAAATGGGGACAAGATCAGGAGTCCACTTCAGTCAGGGGGTCACTTTGAGCTGTAGCCTAGGACAGAATCCTGAAAGATCCCATGGATGTCTGGAGGAAAATGAGGAGGTTGTCTGGACTGTAAGAGGGAGTCGAAACCACTTTCTTCAAACACATAAAGGAAAATATAATTAAATCAGAGGTGATAAAGGATATCAATTTGCCAAAAATAATTAGCTGGATCATATTAACAATTTTCAGGATAATCCTGTAAGCAAGCCACTAATGGGATATAAATCGAAAATACCTCAAGGAGAAATTCACACACCCCCACACACCCACGTTGTACTGGATGGCAGATTCCTGTCCTTCATTGCTTGGTCGCTGCCTCCAGCCTCATTCCTTACTGTAATCTCCACAGACACAACTGGCAGTTCCTAAACAGGTCGTTCTGTTTCGGGCATCAGTGTCCCTTCTCACAGCCAGTCCTCTCCAGCTGGAACTGGAACAGTTCCCACTTGGCTTCTTTGCCTCATGAATTCCTCCTTAGTCTTATGCAAAAGTACTCATGTGCTTACGTATATCTTGATGGGAAAAAGAAGCCATAGTCTCTACTACATTCTTAAAGGTGTCTGAACCAAGAGGTTAGAAACCAGTGCCCTCTGCATGTGTGCCGAACACCAAATTAGTGTCCCAGATGCTAATGCTCACTACCAATGCAAGCCCCACACAGTTTCCAAAGAACTCCCCAGCCAGGACCAAAAGATGAAAAAAATATTCAAATCCCAAGAGAGTCTACCCCTAAAAATCATTCACTTGCTCAAATGTTTTGGGAGGGAAAGTCAGAAAAGAGGAAGATGTTTACCTGACTCCCTCTAGACACACCTTCAAACTATACTCCAGGATGTAACTAGCTCAGACAAAGCAGCTCAGATACTTAATAGTGTCAGTGGATTCTACTATTAATTGTCCCCTAAAACATTTAGAAGACACTGAAATTTTGTATTTATTATACATGACATTTATATTTCTTTTAGAAGACACTGAATCCAATGGGGAAAATTTTTTATGACATTAGCAAGGGGATTAACATACGAATGAAGAGGCTAGTATTTTCTTGGAATTTATAAATATATTTCTATACATTTTAATCTAATTATCTGATTTCACCAGTTTAACCGCTTTATTCTAATAGGACAACTCTTCGACATAGATACTGAGGCAGCTAACATTTAAACCTGTAGTGTTGATGAAAATTAGAGAAATCAGTGAAGTCTTCACACCAGCCAATGCTAACAAGCACCCCATTATAAATAGCTCTCATGCATAGTCATGTTATGTACAAATTTTGGTTATGGAAAGATATTCACTGAGCAAGCAATTCCAGGTAATTTACTAGTTGTGATTATTGTAATGTGTAATTTTTAGTTGTGATAATTACCCAAGAGGTTTAGAATACACAATTTGTAGAATAATTATGGAACCTCTGTTTATTTCTTTAGGCTCAGTATTTGAGGAGAGAGCCTGAATTTATGAGGTCTGAGATAATTTCTCAAGCCCCTACTGAGTTACCTTTGTATGTTTGTATGCAGTTTGTATGTCTCTGATTCCCCACTGTAACTGCTATTCATTATCAAATACATCTCCTTTCAAAGTGTCAAAGACATTCAGAATTCATTTTTGTTGCGTGAACCACCTCCTCAGGATTCTCTAAGCTCAGTAAAAAGGAGACCACCTCACAGCGTTCTGTGCACACCTTCCATCTTCCTCGAACTGAAAGTTGGGGTGGTGCCTCGTGGAGTTGTATAGCTCAACTGCCCTTCTCAGCTGTTTCCCAGAATTCTTTCAAGTGCTAGTTTTAATTATTTGTTCTATTATTCTAATGGGTGGAGGGTGGGTGTGGGGGGAGCAGTTCATTCTTGTAGAAAATCAAATTAAAATAATCTGGAAGTTGATTAATATGACAAAGTTAATAAAGCTGTGTATATATTCTTCTAGATAATGGACTAAACTTAAATTGATTATCTTATACCCCTTGAAGTGGCTACTTATTTTTTCATTATGCTCATTGTTAAGTGACATTTTCCTCTCAAAAATGTATTGCTTGCTAAAAAATATTTGAAACGAGGAACAGTTACTGGAACTAGCAAGACATTCAATTACAGGAGTGCTTTTTAGGTTAACGCTGAAAGGAAGTTTCTTCCATTCCGCCAAGAACCCGTGTTTTTACGCTCTTAAGCTACAACTTTATTCCAAGAAATCAGCAGTTTTCACTTAGCTCTCCGCATACTTCAACTCCGTGACCCCAACATTTTTAATATGTATAAACTGTAGATGACATAAAAAAAAAAAGAAAAAAATGACTTTCCAAACCTGCGCTGCCCTCTACAAGCAGTCATTAGGCACGTGTGCCGTTCAGTGCTTCAAAGGTTAGTCTACACTGAGATCTGCTGTGTACAGAGACATACTGGATCTCAAAGACGTAACATGAGAAAAAAGAATGTAAAATAGTAAGAATTTGTAATATTGATTACATGTTGAAATGATGATATTTTAGATATTTGGGGCTAAACAATTATTAAAATTAATTTCACCTACTGCTTTTTACTTTTTTTGACATAGGCACTAGATAATTTAGAATTATATGTGCCCTGCATTAGACTTCTATTGGACCCAGTTGCCCTTTGAGGTCATTTGCTCCCACTTTCTATTCTATCTATTGCTTTGTTTCTGCTTTTCTTTTGTTTTTGTCTCTCTTTTTTTAAAGATTTTATTTATTTATGTCAGAGAGAGAGAGAGAGAGAGAGCGAGCACAAGCAGGGGGAGTGGCAGGCAGAGGGAAAGGGAGAAGCAGGCTTCCCGCAGAGCAGGGAGCAGGGAGCCTGATGCGGGGCTTGATCCCAGGACCTTGAGATCCTGACCTGAGCTGAAGGCAGACGCTTATTAACCAACTGAGCCATCCAGGCATCTGTCTTTGTCACCTCTTTAAGGATCCTTGAATCTGCTTACATATCCTCTAGTAGAGTAGCTGCTCCTCTATCCTCACTCCACGGTGAGACAACATTCCATCTCTCATACCTACCACTACCAGCTATCTCAAAAATAAGCAACACTATATTCCTCCATTTCTTTTCTTCCCTGCACAATAACTTCCCCATCTACCATCAGAACAGTTGTACCTCAGAGGTCAGACCCTCAGTATCTCTCATCCAAACAACAGCCAGGGACAGTGCCCCTGCCTCCAATCTATCCCCTCTGATAGACTTCCATACTCCCCCATGATCATCTTTCTAAAGCACAAGTTAAATGACTTCACTCACTTCCTGAAATAAATGTCAGTGGTACCCTAACTTTAATAAAGTTCACATTTCTGAGCATCACATTCACTCTCTCTAGCTTGAACTGACCATCCCAGCCACAGTTCTTCATTACACCTCTTCTGAAAACATCTGACTCAACTCCTTATACTATTTATTACTTGGAATTCCCTGGCATGCCAAGTGCATTCAGAACGCTCTCTTTTTAGGCAGGGTGTGGCTTCAGACTATAAGACCCTTCCTGCTAATGGCCACTACCCAAATACTGCTCCTCCAAAGAGGGAAGCTATCTCCAGCCCCTGGGCTGCTCTCTGATTCCCCCAGACCACTTTGCCCGCATCACTAGTGCAGCAGTTATACTTTTTCTTCCCTTGAATTATATTCACGTATCTGTCTCCTCTGCTAGGATTCTTTTCAAAAAAAAAAAAAAAAAAAAAAAAGAACAAAAGAATCAAAGGGAGGGATAGGAGGAAGGAGAAGGAGTAATAAAAAAAAGAACTGAAAAAAGGATTCTTAAGGATAGGAAGCAGGTCATGTTAACCACCCTGTCACCACAGTACCTATTCTCATGGTCTGCACATAGCAGGGACTCAACAGGAAAAGAATGTCTGCTAAATACTCAACAGTATCAGTGAAATTTGTTCTGGTTTTTAAAAGGCAGAAATTCAAAGAGATTTTTAATGGTCACTTTCATGTGGCATTACATATAACATGTGCTGAGTTAATGAATAAATGAATTAACTTCTTACGCTCAGACACCTTGTGCCTTGAAGTCTCAACAAACATAACCATCTTAACCACACAAAATTTCAGGACAAGGGCACACCATCCTCCAAGCTGCCTATATTCTCAAATATTCATTAAACTCCACTTCAAAGCAAAAGTAGAACCTATTATTTGTTCATATGGTCTAATGAACTGACTTTAAAACTTCTCAAAAATGGCAAAGATCGTAAGTATGAGATCCGTATCCGTTATCAGCAAGAGGATAGTCTTTTTAAAGGTCACAAAGATATGGTGAGCCTTAACCCCTCGCTAAGCTTTGCCAAATAGAGGGCTGAAAAGCAACTCAAAGAAAATAGATATGCCACAGGAAATAGCATGTTATACAACATTCTTATTTTTAAGCTAAAAATTAATGAGTAGAAATTTCCAAAAAAGAGCCATAGGGAAAAAAAAAAACATGGAAAACTGTTAAAATATAGATCAATAATATAGAAATGTTTAGAAACTAAATCTTAATTTATCCAAAGCAAAGAAACTTAAATGGGGCCAATTCTAGCTATGGATTTGTGTAAAACATTCATTGTTGCTTCCAAAAATTAAAAAAAAAAAAATTTAAAGCAACTCATTTTCATTACAAACCTAAAAATGGAACCATATAAATTACTAAGCTACTGTTGCTGAGCTATTCAGACACACAAATCAAGATTTTCTTAGGCTTACTCACTGTCTAACTCTGGCAATGAGATAGTTTTGATTAAAACAAATACCATATTAAATACTTAAGTGAATTAGTACTTAGAATAGTAGACCATACATATACCTACTAGAATACCATTATAAAAAGGGAAACTAACTTTTCTAAGTAAATTTCTACTAATACATCCAAATTTCACTGAAATAAACTTTACCAGATAAAATTTTACAGAAAAATTAATCACCTACTTTCCTAATGAGTCTACTTTTCAACAAAAAAATCACAAGAAAGATATCTTTCATTCTCAGCAGTTTAATTACTGTACTCACTAGCAATGTAATTTTGTAAAGAATCCTGAGAATTTACTGTGTCCAGTATGCATTTTTAATGGTTCAATTTATAGTAATTTTATTTGCGAAATAAAACCACAATACTCAGAGAAACACAAGGGAAAACATATATATAAATATAACAAATAACAATATAATGTAGTAAGTATTATATACCTAAGAATAATAAGAATTTACAACCAAAACAAAAATATCTCTTCTGTTTTAAAAAGGAAAACAAACAAACAAAAAACCCAAAAAACTGTGATCCTTTTCAAGATCAGGCTGTTAGTGCAAAGATTATTCAGAATTACTGTTTTTTGAAGTAAGAGATGGAAAGAACTTTAGAGATTATGGGGTATAACTCCATGAATATACAGGTAAGTAAAAAGGCCCAAAAAACTTGCCTGACATCACACAAACAGGTGGAAGCAGAACCAGGACTGGAATCAGAATCTCAAGATACTTCATTCACTACTCATTCATTATACCATCATTGTGTGTGTAATAAATGCATATTTGCCTTACATAGTAAAATCAGAAAACCAGCCACCAAGAAAGAACTTGTGATTACAAAACTTTTCCCAAAAGATATTGATGATCCTTTGCCTGTTTGGCTAGCTTGGCCATTTAGGTTTTAGTACTAATATTTGTCTTCTACTGAACGTTCTAAAACCAGAGGAAAAGGATTTTGCATGTAAGTCTACATCAGTTTCACGCTATATCATAGACTTTCTTATGTTGTTGTACTGTATTTACCCAACTATACTCTTACGGCTCTTGAGGGCAGGAATCACAATCTCTGTTTCTTTTGCTTTGCTCTACATGCTTTGTACAAAGTAAGTATGTAATAACTTAGCAAAAAATAACAGAATATATGACTTAGATCTCACTCTTGGAGTCACCAGCAATAACATACATTCAAGGTGAAGTACTTTAAACATGAAAATAGCATTAGTAGACATTATTAATTACCAATATTTCCAAAAACTAAGTTACTTATTTGGCTTGTTTTATTTTGTTCAGAGAAATTAGTATCTATTGATGTGAATACTTTCACATGACAATTTTAAATATCATTTTAGGCCAAATTCAAGACTAAATTATATCCAAAAACTAGGAGTACTGAAAGTAAGTAAAGAAAAATTCCTAAAACTAAGTAATAGCTACAACTTAATTGTAGCTTTTAGATTCTAAGATCAGAATCAGTGCTCTGCCAACTGCTTAAATAAAAACACAAGGTAACCCAATATTTAAGCAGATTCATTCATTCCTTCTTTCACTCATCAAATATTGAGTCCAGCTATCTAACAAGCACAGCAGTGAAGGTACAGAAAAATTCTTGGATGAACAAATGAATGGAGAGTCAGAGGAAAAAAGACAAATGTATGGATGAAACAAATTTTGAAAAAGAAAACTTTTGTTTCATTGAAGTCTACTTTGTTATAATAAAATCAGAGGTAGTTAAAGGAAAAAGTATATAAGCAACACTCTACATCTAAGAAAAGCTCAGGAAAAAATATACTCAACATTTGAATTTAATCGTAGGTAATTATTAATATAGTCCAACTGAATGGTATGAATGGATGATCATTACTTGAAAATTGTATCATTAATCATTTGACTGCTATGTGAAGTTCTAAAAGTTGATGGGGGATTAATAGGACACCGTAAAACCAACTCAGTATGATACATCTGTCACATAACCATTGGTCAGCCTATAAGCCATGCCCCCTCAGACTTTTTCTTATTTTTAAGCTTACACATTGTCAAGATTAACAAGCAAAAAGAATAATCTAAGGCAAAACTATGCAAACACTAAAAAAGATCAGTGGTTGCTAGAGTATTGGAGGGGAAAATGAACAGACAGAGAACAGAAGTTTTTAGGGCAGTGAAAATACTCTGCATGACACCATAATGATAAATATATGTCATGCATTTGTCCAAATCCATAGAACATACAACACCAAGAGTGAACCCTAATGTCAACTATGGAATTTGGGTGATAGAATGTGTCAATGTAGGTTCTTCAATTATAACAAATGTGCCACTCTGATGGGGGGGGCTGACAACGGGGGAAGCGATGTATGAGTGAGGGCAGGCAGTATATGGGAAATCTGTATCTTACCCTCAATTTTGCTGTGACCCTAAACCTAAAAACGTATAGTTAAAAAAAAAATAACCTTATCACCATCTTGTATTTTTTTTTTAATTCCAACATATTTAATAAAAAGTCTGCTTTATGCTCACTCTTGTTTACAGTGATTAGCGTCATAAAATCAAGGACTGGGAGACAGGAATATATACAAATCCCAGGCAGACCAAGCAAACTGCCAAACACTGCTCTTATTGTTTTCCTTTGGAAATCCTGGTTGGTTAACTGCTTTCTGAAACCGTCGAGAGCTCAGGTGGGGCAAAGGTCACAAACACTGTTTAATGGTATGTAGCAAAACAATAAAGCAGAGGTAAACTACACATGTGGTTTTAATGTCCCATTATCATCTTCTGAAATGAAGAAAGTTAGTAAAAAATGAAGATGGGATATTTACAGAGTCCACATTCTCTAATAACTATAGCTAGCACAGCAAAAATAAGTCTAAAATTCCTAAAGAAACATGTTTGTAGATATTAAAAGAAAAAAAAATAAGACAATTTGAAACTCTCCATTGACTTCAAGAAGAAGAATATAAGCTAATGATCCACCAAATACACAAAGCATATACCCAGAAACATGCTTTCAGCCTGGCTAGGAGCTCTACAAATTAAGTGAAACTGGTTTTGTTATGGATTTATGCCCGTTTAAAATCAATGACTGCCTGGAAATGGTGCCAATTCAAAGACATTTCCTACTGGGAAATGTTTTTTCTCCTAATTTTTACTAAATGAAATTAATGATATAGTGTACATTTTTAATTATATTTGATGCAGGATTCTCTATTTTAATACTAAAATAAAATTTTCTTGGCTCAAAATCTTTTAAAAAATTCTTGTCAAAAATTAAAACATTCAATTAAGATACCTAGAATTACTTTTTGTGAATCAGATTTTTTTGAAGCAGTTTAATATTTTTATTCTAAATTCATGAGAAACATGCACTTAAAAAGACAAATTATACTCCATAGATAGCCTATCCTAGTAGGTATAACTAGAACTTAGTTATAACTAGGTATAACTTGAACTTAGGATAGAAGCAGCCAATCCTGGTAATATTTTATTCCTAAATCTCAAAGTTAAAAATCCAAGGAAGTGTAAATGCTGTACCGGTCATGTCAAATGCTAGAAAACTTAATGACCTCAATCAAAGACATTCCACAGTTTGAGAAAATACTCCATAATTATGAACCATTTTTTTCTAAAATCATAAAATGAAGACAAGATTAAATAGAATGACTTGCAACACAGGAAGAAATTTGATTATCAGATTCTAACACTAAATCAAACTCTTATGTTATTTTCTTCATACTTCTTGATAGGCATAAAAAGGCCTGCTACTTCCCGGAAATACTCAAGTTGCCTATGGATCAATTATAAACCTTAAGTACTTCATAGATATAAGTTTAAAATATGGCCTAATGCATTAAGTATACATATTCTATAACATACATGGTTCAGAAATCACGTGTGTAAAATACATTGTCTCCACTTTTATTACTACTTCTTATTATCAAAGCAATTAGTTACAAGAAAAGCACTAGCAGATATGTATGTGATTAAAAACCTTTTTTTTAATTCTAATCCAAGTGATTAAAGAGTAGTTTCAGGAAACCTTAATTAGGCCTTTCCCTGAATATTAGGGGATTCCTGCTGGCCAAAACAACAGTCAGGCTTTAATTCCAATTTCTGACCTAGATCCAAGTTGATAAAATTAAATTTTTTTAATCTGCATGAACATAGCTGGCTAAGAGGCATAGTTAATATCTTTCAAGATAGGAAGATTAGTCAAATTCTGGCACTAATGCTAATGAACAATCCCCGACACTGAGAGAATTCTATGATAGAATTCCATAGCAACATGGAGTTTAAGAATCAATTATTTAGTTTCATGGCTTAGTGACCTTGAGCAAGTCACTGAAGCAAGTCTATAAACTTCTATTTTCTCATCTTAAAAATGATTAGTTTACACACACCCACACCCACACTCACTCTCCCATGAGCACATGCATAACTGGAGAAACCTGAATGAGCTCTGTGGATATGCCAATGTCAATTTCCGGCTATTGATACTGTGCTTCAGTTATGAAGGTGTAAATATTAGGGAAGACTAGGTGAAGTTCCAAATATAAAGTTGGAAAAAAAAAAAAAGACTTGCCTAGATAAATTCCAGTATTGCATCCAGCTCTGAAACTCTGGAACTCTGAAAATCCCACCCCTTTTTTTTTTCTATTTGATTGCCTCCCTTTCTTCTTTCCCTTTTGTATACTTGTTTGTTTGTTCGTTGTTGTAACTGACCCTCCAATGCTAGAGCCTACCAGTTATATCCTCATCACTGCTTTGCTATTAGCAGCACACAGAGTAAAGGAGGACAATGCAGAAACCGACAAAGATGACTGGCTGACTCCAAGTGTTAAGAGACTACGGTGGAAACTTCAGTTCAGATAGTTTCATAAAGCCATCCGCTCACCCAACAAGTATTTACTGAGCACCCCTATGTCTTGATATCTATGCTAGTCACTGTGGGGGTCCAACTGTGAATGAGAACAGACCTAGGCAGGGCAGAGTCAATCACAGAATTTACAGGTCAGTGTGAGAAAGGCAAGAATCAAACTATAATGCAAATGAAAGTGACCCTGCACCTGTGCCAAGGGCTATTTCAAGAGATTTGACCTAGTGAGGTCTGGACTCCTTTCCTGAGGAAGAAGAGCTCTGAAGAACAAACTGGAATTACCGAGAATGAAAGGAAGGAAAGGGCAGTGCCAGGCAGAAGAAGTGAGCATGGACAAAAGCTCTGTGGTAAGAGGGAAAGAGCGATTCCAAGGGTTTGGAAAAAGGGTCAGTGTGGATGCGGCAAAGACATAAGGGAAATCTGGCGTGAGATGAAGGTGGCCGGCTAATAAAAGATAAACTTGGGAGGATCTTAGAGGTTATTTTTAATATTCAAGACCTATCAAAGATTTGAGGGTCTTATTTTTTATTCTTCTTATTTCTAAAAAAAAAAATTATGTAGGATAACTACTAAGATTCTCCTTGACTACTGTTTTAAATAAAATCAGTATCTTAATTTCGGAGTCCTAATTTCTTATTTCAACTTAGTCATCTTAGCCAGGCCACTTAAACTGAGAGTCTATCAGTTTTCTTACCTAGAACATGTAAATAAAATCATCAGGCCCATTTATGTCTCAGAGCTGTTGAGAGATTTAAATGGCAAATTGCATTTTAAAGGATGAAGCAAAAACAAAGTGGTATGAATTAAAAAATGATATTTCAAATACCATTAAGACTGACCTACAAAAACAATATTTTTAAATAGGTAAAATCTGGCTAACTCAGCCAACACAAGGAAACAATGGTAGGTCATTTTCTCTGAAAGGAAGAAGAGTGATTAACTGATGAAGAAAAAACTCGAGAGAATATTTCACTATATTGTAACACATTCTTTCTAAGTGACAGATACAAACATAAAACAGGAAGAAGTCAAATTAACTAGATCAGACCAAATCTCCAATATGGGTATCTTGGAGCTCATCTCTATAGGCTTGTTTCATAGAGGAAAATATTTTAAAAGGTTGGCAATGACAGATATGGGAAAAAGAGAAAACCCACTTTACAGACAGTAGTTATTGTTCTAAATTATTTTAAAATATAAGATGGGTACTCCTTGACCACTTTATTATATTTACAACATAATTTTTGTCCAGAGGTTTTTAGAGTAAAGTTACAAAATCCTTCATCTATCCTTCTCCTAAGCACTAGCATTTTTTGACTATGAAAATATTGGTTCAAATTATAAATACACATTCATCTTTCAAGGTCTGTAAGACCAGGTCCCCGAGAGCCAAAAATAATATTGCATTTATAATTTATCACAGAAGTATCAGAAAACATATAATTTTGTGAAGGAAGACTCACATCAGAGGCACAAGTAAGCAGCTGTACATACAGAACCAATATTTTGTAGATAACTGGTAAGCCTATACCAAAAGAATTCAGTAACAAGAACTCCAAGCTGGGTATTTACTCAATCACACTTAGAAAACTGTGACTATTTGTTTGACGTCCCCACTCGTGGGGAATCTGCTTTTCTCCTCCTCCTCGCCAATGGCAGCAGTTCAGTAAAGAAAATCTGTCTTACATGCTGCTTGCAAAGCCTATTAGACTCTCCCATGAAGAAAGACCCTAGGGCAGAAAAAACTGATTGATGATATTGAAACTCAAATGCAGCTTGACTTGAAAGGCAGTTCAATTAAGTAATTTTGATTTTTATAAAAAAGCATTCTAATGCAAATGAAAAGAAAGGTCGTCTGGCTTTTATGCTTAAACATGCATACCTCAGAATTTGAGAAAAACAAGGCGGAGGACTCAAAATCTGAATAGGAATTTGGACAGGATTAAATGCTCCCAACCATAGTGTAAAGTTTGTACTTTATATGTTCATCAAAGATAACAAGAAAAATATAATTTGATGAAAAATAAAGCTTGTAAGATGAAATAAGCCTTTATTTTTCATCAAATTACATTTTTAATCAAGTATCTTCCACCACTGACCATATTTGAGGAGGACAGTATAAATGTATAATATATCCTGAAAAAATCACTAAATGGATTCATGGAAGCATAAAGGGATGGGGTATTAAGTTTCACTGATTTTCTGAAATCATTCTTATGCCCATTCCTTATTTCCCACTCTCACTGCAGCAATCATAAATTTAGGCTTCAGGGGTGCCTGGGTGGCTCAGTCGGTTAAGAGTCTGATTCTTGATTTTGGCTCAGATCATGATCACAGGGATGTGAGATCAAGCCCTGCATAGGGCTCCACGCTGGGTGTGGAGTCTGCTTAAGATTCTTTCTTCTTCTCCCTCTGCCCCTACTTCCCCTGCCTCTCTCTTCCCTTAAAAAAGAAAAAAAATGCCACAACAGTCTCTATAGAAGCGTCCTAATCACCAACTTCATCAAACTCCAACTTATCATACACAGTGGTGTCAAATCTTCATAAACACACCTCTGGTTATGTCGCTTGCTCTTCAATTATTCGTCACGTCCTACTGAATATGAGACATATTCCTTAGTCTAAGATTCACGTACATTCAAGATCTGGTATCACCTACGTCTGGAGCCAAACTTTTTTACCCCTCCCCTCCCCTCACCATGACATACCTTGCACTTGCTGCCCCTACACCTTACACAGTACAGTGCCTCTATCTTCTACCGTGTCGCCAGTAATATCCCATCTATGTCTGAATCAAATGGTCTCCCCAGAATACTCTATGATCAGGCAAGCCTGGCATGAGAAATCTCTTTCTCTTCAGGAGTTCTTTCTTTATACTTCTTTCAAAGCACTTTCCATCACCCTTCCATGCAAAATCATAATGACTTCCATATACCTACATTATTTCCCTGATTTGATAATTCCTTCAGGGTAGAGTAAGCTTTAAATCTGAGAGTGCCTTACATATCTGTAGGTTCCTCTGTCTTCATTGAATAAATAATAAAAATATCTTTGTTCCCTTTGAGTGCAATAGTGAAGAATGGACAAAAAAAAAAAATCCATCCCATTCAAAGGATGATAAACAAAAACCACAGGAAGAAAGGCTGTTAATGGATTTATATTTCAATGAAATATCAATGATAACTTTTATTAGTTCCACCGAAACATACATAAATTACATGGTATCATCTGATTTAATCTTATTTTCTACTTTGCTAACCTATCAAATTAATAGCAACTAGCTGAGTGCCACAAAGCCACTTGAAGCAAACCTGTCAAGTAATTTCATCTACACCATTTAAGACAACTACTAAGCAGGTTTGCTCAACCTTCATATTTAGCACTTAAGCTTTTCTTTCCTCAAAAGCTTAATTTTGTTATGTTAAGCTCTTGGTTACACCGAAAGTTCCCAAGAATCTTAATTAACAGAACTTTTGTAAATACTAATCAGTATTCCCCACACTAAAAAAATACATTTAAAAAAATTAAAAAATAAAAGCATTCCAGAAAGTAGTCTACAGAAAAAGAGAGAAGCAAAAAGTACTTTTTAGGAATAACTACAGAAGTAAATTGTACATACACTGGACTCAACTCTATGCGTTTGTGTACATGGGCTGTTCACCTAACGTCAAACTAAGTGCTTTCAAGAAACAAAGTCTTTATTTGGGGGATGCATTATCACCTCTTTAATCAATTCCACCAAACATCAAGTTTACTGAGCACCAAAATATGGGCCCAGCACTACTGCAGTAGATACCTAAAAATAAATGAACTCTGACAAAGGAATCTAAATTTCAACTGAAGTAACAAGTCTACCACAATTGCAAGCAATGTAAAACAAAATATACTTTGGAATACATTAGCATCTAGCTCTTTAAAGCTAAAAACAGGTTCAGGAAAAGAAGAGACCAATAAGCCCTTTAGAGTCATGTTAGAGCTGGGACAGGAACTGGGTGGATAGAATGAAAGGTTTCCAGATGCATGGGAGAGCAAATCATGACCAAAGGCATAGAGACAAGAATTAGTGTGACATATTTCTAGGATTGAGGGAATGAAAAAAAAATTGAGACAAGACTGCAGCAGTAAGAAATGAGATGGCGTATGTAAAGAAAACCATATTACAAAGAAGACATTCAATCTTTTGCAACGAAGGCAAATGCCCATAGCTGGGGACCAAAGTGTTAAAGAAGACTTTTCTAGCTTTAGCACAACAGAGGAACAGAACAATACACTAAAAGGTCAGCCTTTAACAGTAATCTAGCCATGAGTGGGGGAGGGCTGAAAAATAACACAGTTGCAAGAAAGCAGGGAACAGGAAGAAGCAGAAAAAATTATTTTTAGGGGAAAGGAGAATTACTACAACCCAGGACTAAATGAAGAGAGAAAACAGATGAAAAGGATGAGTAGACATAGATGACTTGAAGTCTGATGACACTAACAGAAAGAAGCAAGGATTTGGGGGAGAAAGAAGAGGAGTTCAAGTTCATTAATTTGAGATAATGTTATGAGTTCCAAGCATACGTGTTCATATGCAATATGGAACTAGAGCTAAGTTGAACAGAAAGAATCACAAACAACAGAACCAGAAACATGATCACGATAATTGAGAGTTAAATAAAATCACCAAGGAGAGAGTAGACTTGGGTCAGAGACTGAGCCTTGGAGACCACTGGCATTAGGAGGAAGAGAATCCAACAAGATGAATGCATACGGGAATGGTTTAGAGGTAAGAACGGAGTTAAGACAGATAATGTTACTAAAAAACAGAGAAGTGAATATTTCAAAAACCAGTGGGAGGAGAGGACAGCGCAGCAGAGACCAAGCCACAGAGTTGAACAATAAGGTCAAAGGAAATCTTAGCGGCACTTCTGAAAACTGGAATATCCTAAGGTCCAAATCCAAGACATAACAGAGTTGTGTACACCACGAGCTTGGCAACAAAGACAGGCAGAAAAGTGACTCATGAAGGTTTCAGGTTGATGCGAGAAAGAAGATGATATTTAATAAGCATATTGAGAGTTCGAGGTACTACACACACACAAAGCAATGTACACTGTCATGGCCAATAAAATCTAAATTGCATTAAGTTTTATGTCTATTAATTTATGATTTTAAATCATTATGCTGAAACTTGTTTCCAAGAATGAAAATGCCTTGTGAAAATAAACAATTACTATTTCAAAGGTTCAATTATATTATCTATTGTTTAAATATTCTGTTTTCCATAAATCCTTGTGATTTCATTTAAATATATCACAATGCTATTAAAATGGCTTTTTAAAAACAAATACTACAAACTTGGTCAGAATTAGTGAAAATTTGTCCTGAAAAAACTTTAGACGATAATTATTCCAAAGAATGGAAATTAATAAAATCGGTAATAACATGCACTTATGGGCATACTCTTATAAAATCAAATTCTAGACTTCAACACCAAAACCCTTCATTTTATAATTCAACTTAGCAAATAAGCCATTAATTTTAACAGTTCATCATCATCAACGATCAACCTGTACTGAGATTATACTACTGTACTGGTAAAGGAAGGTTTGAGACAGAAAATCTCCAGATAGTTACAATGCAGGTAGGAAAACTGGAGACACATCAAAAAGGTAATGAAATGGGTTCATGTTAATAGTATTCCCTATTGAAAGCATAAGAGCAGTTTAAAAATAAACCACAATAACAATACAGTATTTTCACATCAATAACAATGCTGAGAAACAGCACTGACATTTTTGAAATTAATGCAACAAATTAAAACTGCAAATTAAATTAAAAGCAAAAAAACTCATGCATGCTTTTGATTACTTTAGATAATAAATATGCCATAAACAACTGTTTATTACCACTGAATTTAATGCAAAGTATTTAAACACAACAGAAACTGTAGGAATCCCTCAACCAATAAATTACATTACAAAAAGCCTACAGAAGTTTAGAAAAATGTGTAATTGGGAAGGTCAGTTTTATTTAAACAATTATAAACAATTCAGTATAGAGCCATTTTAAGCTACTCTGTCAGTGTTAGTAGCTTATTAAGAGTAGTGTATAGAAAAATTAAAGCTTAAAGATTTAGATTGAGAAAAGTGAGGTCTGTTCTGTGCTACTGACTTGTAGAAAAATCCTCAGAGAAACTTGTTATGTCAGTGAGCAAAAGGAAAGTGAAAACAAAAGTTTGTTTCAACTCAGCTCCCTCTGACTTAACTTCACAACTGCACCTGTCAATCCATAAAACAGAAATCCTTCTACTGATACACAGACAATAACTCCATTATGCTTCAAACATACTTGGCAAAATGATATAACTTGACTTAAGTCTAGACTCATATTTCAGCTAAATATAGTCAACCATTGTGTAAAGTACTTGAAAGGAATAATTATAAATATTTAAGTTGGAGCATTAGGTTTCTCTGAAAGTCAAATTAATATATTCATCAAAAATATACTGAGGTAAAACTTAGTGTAGAAATTGAGTGGTTCTACAACTCAGCTTCTGGTCAAGAGTAATCAGTAGTAATCAAACAATGTTGTTGTATTCTCGTATTTTTGTTTCCTTGCTCCTGAAGAGTCTTACTCTCATTTCTAGAAATACAGTATTATCAAAATTTTGCACTAATTGCTATTACAACAAAATTCTTTATTTTGTTGTTTTTTATTCATTCGTTTTTTAGATTCCGTATGAGCAAAGTCATGTAGTATTTATCTTTCTCAGTCTGATTTATTTCACTTAACATAATACCTTCCAGGTCCATCCATGTTGTTGAAAATGGCATGATAATCATCCTCTTTTATGGCTGTATAATATTCCAGTGCGTGTGTATGTGTGTCCATCTGTCTATCAAAGGACACTCAGAGGTGGGTGGGGCGATGGGGTAATTGTGCGAAACTATATGTTGGCTAATTGAATTTAAATTAAAATAAAGGACACTCAGGTTAATTCTGTATCTCGGATACTGTAAATAATACAGCAAAATTCTTTAAATGAATTTAAAGAATTTTGGAAAGAATTATGGAAAGGATGCCATATTTCCTTTCAGTTTTACCCACTCTACATACCAAATATCAAACAATTCCAAAAATTCCCTTGATACACTATTTTCCTATTATTACATAGAAGAAAAAAATCCTAAGATGAAAATGTTATCTTTATATAATAAAATCCACTTACCCTAACTATACTAGGATTTAGGAAGAAGAAGCTGGCAGAAAGGGTTTAAAGTAGTAGAAGCAAGATTAGAGGAAAGGGGTACATTAATTTGATTCTAGGAATCAAGACCAAGATATCAAAGTCCATGCTCATCAATTAGTAGTTCTCCTGTGCCCCCATTCCCTCCTTTCTTCTTAGACTGACGAGGGAAAATAATCTGTTTTAGCTTAGAAGAGGTCATCAACTCATTTGCTTTAAGCCCGTCACCATAATTAAGTTGTATGAATTTCACATACACACAAAATAAAGAATATGAAACCTCAAAGAGCACAGAAAGACATTCTTTAAGATAAGTTTTAAGAATTCCATTTTGCTCTTTACCAGGAAAAGTGAAATTCTAATTTTAGAAAAACTAGTAATTTAACAATTTTAATGGAGGTTCATAAGATCTGGTTTAAAGAAAACATTTTCCCCATACCCTGAAAGGTAGGATAGGAAGTGATGGTTATAAGGGACCATAAGACTCCATGATCTCCAACACTCAAAATTTTATACAAATGTCAAGTAAAAACTAAATATTCCATTGTTTCTACTATTCTTGATTTCATAGGATTCAGAAAATTAAAGTAGGGACTCATTCTGCCCCTTATATCCAAACACAAAATAATTTCGGTGCTTGACTAACATTATTCAACAATCCTCATTCCTTAAAGACCAGAGACTCACAACCTACTATTCAAATGGTGAACATCTGTCTAAGACACCCATCAATATTTCAACGTCAAACAGTTAAAAGGTTTATACACTCACTCCTAAAAATCAGGTGCCAGAGCACATAATCTAACTATTAAGTCCTTTCTAGTTCTACCAATAGGTAGCATCATTCTATCACAAAAACCAGTGTGTACATGAGATGTTAAGAGTACAGATTCATATAAAATGCTGCTGCAAAAAAAGGATGGGAGGAGAAAGAAAGGAAAGAAAGAAAAGAAAGAAAAGAAAGAAAAGAAAGAAAAGAAAGAAAAGAAAGAAAGAAAGAA
>NW_027397063.1:43809849-43891994 GCF_003265705.2 Callorhinus ursinus
AAAGAAAGAAAGAAAGAAAGAAAAAGAAAGAAAGGAAGGCAGGAAGGAAGGAAAGAAAATTTCTAGAAGGCAAGTAGAAAAAGAACCCGATTACCAAGTTCAGTCGCACTTTATCATGCTAATGCTGAACACCAAGCACGCCTTTGAATTCTCTACCCTGAACACAGGAGAAGGTACTGCAATCACCCAACCAATTAGCCTGATTTCTACTCAAGACTCCCAGGTACTGACATGTGCATTTAAAAAAACAGAATTTGTGCTCACTGACTTCCCTTCCTTTCGTCCTCAACTAATTTTTCATCATTTGAGTATTTCTCTATATCTTTACCCCACTTCTCCTTCCCTCCTATCTAAGGAAGAAACAAAGAGCTCATTTCCAAGGTCATGACTCCATCCCTTCTCATCTCGTCTCATGGTCCAAACATAAACAAGCATTGATGTGAATGTGTGTGGCTGCATACATCCCTGTCCACATGTTACTGTACTAAGCACACATGTCTGCATCTTGTTTTATTTTCTTTTTGTGTAAAACCTTGAAAACTGTTCCATACCAGCACATATCGATACAATTCATTACTTTTATAAATGGAAATATTCTACCATATGGATGTATAATTTCCTTAACTGGTTTTCTGCCATTTGCTACTATAAATTACAATTACAATTTTTATTTATAATTATTTTTATTCCTATGCCCTTATATACAAATATATAAATATAAATGCAATGGTATATGCACACACACAGTGACAGTGTTGAACCCATTTAACAGCAAATTCAACTTCTGAACGAGGTACCATGTTAAATACCTCTCAGCACAAGAGGCATGGAAAAGCTGGCAAATATGAAAGAAATAAAATGCTTTAGCAGTTCTCAGGCCTGTTAATTCTTTAACAATTCCAATAGCTCAGATCCTATTCTTAGGATGAGCATGCTAACAAAGATTCTAAGTCTTTCCATGGCTGGTCAATTCTGGAACAAACTGGTACTCTCTATTTTGAGTGCTGTGAATGGGATCTCGTCCCTTTGAAAGTGAACTGAAATAATGTTCTCACTCAGTTACATTTGCTGGAGGGTTAGTATCTCTTCAGGCACACTCAGAGCCAAAGTAAACAAATAAATTAAATCTAAAATAGAGTGAAGGGGTAACAGTAGGACCCTTTCAGACCCAGATGGGAAAATAAATCTCCCCTGTGAGATTTAAAATTGTCTTCAAAGTCTCCTCTGCTATTCTTAGTACCCAAACAATTCTACCCTTTTTGTTCTGCCTTTCATCTTACGGTTTCTTTAAAAAGCAACATGTGTTTAGTCAACATACAGTATTATTCACATAATCAGCCAGGAGCGCTGTCTAGGGAACTGAATAATGGCAGTTAGGTACATGAGCATTTTGAGTTATAACTTCCGTGTTCCTTAAATCAAAGATAACAGAGTTGCTTTCCCAGATTGGGGCAGAGAAAGCTCTCCAACCTTGCCCCCCTCATCACATCCCCTGTCTTGTTGACATGATATCATTGTGAGGCTGTGTTCCTGTTTATGGCTCAGAAAAATACTTGTTTACAGAACCCCGTTCAATGCCCTATTCATCCCCAGAAGTTAAGTGTGTTGAAACTAAAAGGCTGTGCTTGAATTTGATAAGTGAAATGACAGAGGACAGAAGGTCTAAACAGCTTTAGCTGAGGCCCTTATAAAAGGCCCCAAAATTCAAATATCACCTCTGACATTCTTCCTGCTTCTAACGAAAATAGACGGCAAGGTTGAACTTTCACTGAAAC
The DNA here is from genome assembly GCF_003265705.2 of Callorhinus ursinus. NCBI lineage: Eukaryota > Metazoa > Chordata > Mammalia > Carnivora > Otariidae > Callorhinus > Callorhinus ursinus. The sequence goes on from NW_027397063.1 coordinate 43,811,625, forward strand.
AGCTGTTTTTGGCTATGATCAGTGTCACTGACAAACAAAACCACAAAGAGAAGCCTCCCTGGCCTGATCTCATCCGTGCTTCTCTTGGAGACCTTCCAGCCCCACGACAAGAAGAAAGGGTGAGAACAACTCCCCCTCCAGACTGAACCACAAGGATTTACCCCAGACCCCTTCAGGGCCACAGCAGCGCGGGGCAGACACGTTGAGATCCACAAATCATTGTTGTGTTACAAGAAAGTCTTGAGTTCCAAGTCATCGGTTTAGGAAACACATAGGACGTTTTATGTTTCTTGATCAACTTGAATCCTACTTCCAAATCAATCAATCGATTCCAAATACCCCTAATCCAGTCACCTGCACACTTTGATTAACAGTCTTCCTGTTGGGTTATTCTGCTAACTGCAGAACATGGGCTGGGCCTTGCACCACAGCAGTCTGGACCTTTGAAAGGGAGGATGCTTTTCCGTCTTGGACACAAGTCCAGATCCACAGGCTGTCAAATCCACCCAAAGTTCCCCTGAAGCCCTGCCCACTACTTTTCAGGGAGAAATGTGAGGTAGCTGCAGTTTTAAAGGGCAACTTTATGCATAAGGGGCCTCGCCAAGGGTACTATTTGTGGAAACTGTTACCACAGCCTCAATTTCAAATCAAATACGCCCCGGCATGGGAAATGAACTAGTGGCTGGTGTTCTGCTGTCCAAGCAAGGCTGCTATAGTTAACAAACATGTACTAGAACCTAAACCAAATGCTACATGTTTCTGTTGCCTTTCGGGGGCTGAATACCACAAACCTAGCCTTGATTCAGGGAAGCTGTGAAGTGGATTCAGACTGTCTTTAGTGAATTCCACCCTCCCCTCTCTGAGCCCCGTTCTTCTCTGTGCCACTCCCCGGTGCCTATCCCCTAGCCCATTCCTACTCACAACTGGCTTAAGGTGATACCGCAGCAGAGGAATTCCCTGGGGACTGTGAAGGAAGCTGATACACTGGCCACTCCACTTCACACCAGCTGAAAGGGAGGTTTCACTCTTCTGCTTTCTCCCTTTCAGACTTAGAGCTACGGGAAGAACTACCCCTACTCCTTGTGAAAGGCTTGGGAATGACAGAGCCAGGCAGACAACACTAGACGTAACCAGTGTAGTACCTAGGGCATTACTACAGAAGCAACCCCTCTTCCATCCTCTCATCCTGAATCATCCTTCCTCAGAGAGCTTATCACTAACTGAAACCAGAGCATTTCTAGGAGGTGTTTTCATGGTCTGCCTCCCCCACTAGTGGGTACGCTCCATGAGGACTGGAGCTGCAGCTGGTTTGTGCACCACAGAATCCCCCGAGCCTGCAATATGGCTTGCACACCAACGGCCCCCGGCCGATAATGATGGGATGAAGGAATCAATCTGGTGACAGTCATAGCCCCTTTCACGGACCTGCAGCTAATGTCTTATGAGACACTGTGCCATGACTTAAAGCCCGGGTGGGAAAACTGTTCCCTTAAACCAATCTTCCACTCCAAATTCCCACCTCCTCATCTCCTTGAACGCTGAGATGGGGCAGGGGTGGGGGGTGGGGGGCGGAGGAGCAGCAGGGATAGAAACCGGAAGGAGAGGAAGATGACAAAGAGGAGAAGGTAAAAAGCATTCAAAGCAAAATGTAGATAGTGTTCCATTTTCCTGATATTTTCTGTCTAATCTCTAATACACAGGAAAGAGGATTCAGGCTCAATAATTGAGAATTATTACCCTGTGTGACTAAAACAGGGCCAGGACAGAGTAGGTGCTCAACAAATCACATTGAAAGAACCGATGAATAAATACATGAATTACTAAAAATTTGAGAGTAAGGTAAACTAACAACAGCAGATTTTACTGCCATGTGTCTCCTGCCTCAGTTTTCAGGTTAAAAACAACTCCTTGTTAAATTGTTTTAAAGGCATGAAGTGGTTTACCAGTAGTTGAAATTCCTACCTGCTTCTGACTCACTGTTCCAGATGCAAAGGTGTGAAGGCAGTAATTTAAGAAGGCACCATCCTAGGCTGATGTTAAGCATTCACTTTCTAGTATAATAAACAATGCATTATATCATCAAGTGAACCCGAGTCGTTTTCACTCACACTTCACTTGAAATCTGAATGGCATATTTGAGAGTATTCTGGTAACACAGAAATTCATGGAAATTATGCAAAATCAATTTAATAAGATTGAAAATCTTGAGGAGATTGCCCTAATTAAGCACCGAAACAATAAATCCAAATGCTTTCGAAATTTAAAACCAAGCACCTTGGGTTTCTAAATGGTTCCAATATGACATGTCTCCTATTTTGTCTATGGAGACTCAAGTTCACTGTACAACTCAACTCGGGCAACAAGATAGTAGGTACTTCAAAAGAAACCCATTATCTCCCTGACCAAAGAAATGAACTCACATTTACTACATACATAAAATTTTCTCTATCAAGTCATTCATAAAGAAGTAATAAAAAGTACGAAATGTAACAATATGAAACATGATCTACATAAAGGAGATAAAATAAGAAACAAGACACTTGAAACTGGGAACATCATAGCTTCAGTTTATAATCCAACAAATTTCCTACTCCACTCTCTAGCATTTACCACTATCACATAAACTGTGTAACTGAATGACCTTTCACATGCATTACTTAAATAGCGCCACTTCACTGCTGAAGAACCCACAAAGGTTCTCCACAGCTTCTGTAAAGTCGAATCTACATTCCTTAACCCTCCCTTATTTTGTCCCCAACTTCATTCACCTTTTCATCATCTTTTATCATTCTCTCAAATAATATTAAAGATAAAAGCAGCTCACATTAATTTAATAACCACTAATTGTCTTGAACTATATTAGGCAGTTAACCAATGTTCTCCTATATACTCTCAACCTTGCCACTAGATGGATATTATAATACTTTTCTTACGAGTAAAGATATTGAGATGTGGAGAAGTCAGGTAAATTACCTAAATTAACATAACTAGGAGAGCTAGAGTTTGAACTCAGATGTGTCTGACCAATGATTAAATGGGATCCAAGCTGGGTACAAGAAATGAGTGAAGCCTAAAGAGAATCAAGAGACCAGAAGAATGGAGTAGGAATAACAGAGAATACCAAGGACGTCTAAGTGTAGATTTCATGGGCATAAGGAAATAAGAGAGGTAGGAATGAGGCTGTGTTTGCAGAATGAGATTTGGAATTAAGGATTCCCAAGGGTAGCATGACTTGGCCAGGGATATACATGGCCGGGTGGAATAAAGGTAAGAGTCCCTGAGAGTGAAGTCAATAAGGTGAGAATTATAGCTGCCTAGAATGAAGGTAACATCTGGAGCGCAAAAAGACTAGAAAGTTCCCTTCCAATGCTGGTGTGACTATGAAGACTAATACTGGCGTCTATAAGGATGTGCCTGCTACAGGAGTCAGAAGACTGTGGAAGTACTGACAGGAACATTTTTTGAAAGTAAGCAGAAGAGTAATGATACACAAGTGGCTCCAGTGAAACAAGAGACTTCCAATATTGCTCCAAGGATCACAGCAGACTCGGGTGCTAGAAGGTTTTCCAGACTGACATGGAAGGTAACGTTCCCTCTACTCTTCCATGCACATATAAAATGAAATTTAAAGGGAGGGTGAATCACAGGCAAGGAAGATTTTGGCCGTTCCTTAGGTTTCTTTAAAATGCAAGATGCCTCGTGCTTGCATGCGGTTGTATCTATGCATACAGAATGTGATGGAATTTGGCACAGTCACAAAGACAGAGCTTAGGAAGGACACCAAGAGACGCATATGCATTGTTCTTGTAAGAGAATACTGCCCTTCCTTCAACTTTCCCACTTAGAGCTTCACACATAATTCACAATGATTCTGCAAGGGCAGAGTATTTCAATATAATGAAACATAACTAAATAACTCGGGAGCAAACCACATCATTCAGTGAAGCTATATCCCATCCCCAGTGTGATGGTGTAAGTTGCCTTTTGGACTGAAAATGACAAACGACACAATGCCTTCTGAAAATTTCTCACTCATCATTATGAAACTTTTTTTTCCTAGTACTCATCTCCAACACAGAACTACGTTCCTATAACATTCACAATTTCTTGTAAGTGTTATTAGTCTAAAAGGTTGTGAAGTACAGGGCATTTTTCCATCCATTATGATATAAGCCCACAAACTCCCTAAGCAAGTAACTGAATTTCACCAGTGTGCATATTCAGGAATAATGCCAGGCACCTGGTCTCTATTAAGGTCTATTAAGAGCTGCGCCAGAACTCCCCCAGATACTGGCCAAAGGTAGAAGGGGAAGAGAAAGATGTGGGGGATGGACATAAATGGAGGTATAGAAAGCAAACACAGAGACTACAAATAAAAGAACTCTGGACTATCAACAGATAATATCTGCTCAAACTCTCAGTGGGGCATGAAATCCCACAGTTAGGGAGAGTTACAAAACAGTATAACAGAATAACTGTACAATATAATCCACAACAATATAATATTAAAGAGCCTCGTTAGCATGAATTTAGTGCTTACTTTTAGCTAAATGAGGCATAGTTAATAAAGCTTTATTTCACATGGCCATGCCTTCATTTGTGACTATTACACAATCTGAAACTTAAATTTCAAAAAAACGGCAGCAGAAACGGTTAATCCTTTCAGCATAGTGGTGGATTCCAGCATATAGTTTCAGTTGTATGTGACAGTGACACAGAATAATAGTGGCTTATGCTGATGTTTACTTCCCTTTCATCTAAATGTATGGCAGCTCTAGTCTACAAAAGAGTCAATGACCAAGGCTCCTTCTCCCTTGAAGTTCTGCCACTCCTATGTCATTTGCTCTCCTCCATGTGGCCCAATATGACTCATAACCATCTTCACATTCTAGCCCGCAGGAAGAGAGCAGGAAAAGAGGTAGGAGGGTTATGTGGCCTCCCTTTAAAAAAGCATGACCTAGGAGCTGCACCTCACTTCTATTCATATCCAATTAGTCAGAACTTACACACAGGGCTATATCAGCTCCATAAGAGCCCCCAAAACACTCTTTACTAGGAGTTGATCACAATGGAGGAATACATTATAATAAGAAAGGAGCCAAATGAATCTGGGGGCAATTACTAATCCTCAGTTCAGATGATAGTGGCAACTACAAAATGACTTCCATTAGATATAAATGCAGTTTCACTGAGTGAATTAAGCAAATCAGATAATCTTTCCTTAAAGGAGAAAATATTGATACATGCCTAGACACATTAAAGATAGGATTTGTGAAACACTAAATGTTTTTTAAAAATGAGTTTTTTTTGCGTTTGTCTCAAATATTTTTAGCATAGAATAATAAATAGTAAATAAATTCACATGCATCAATAAGTTAAATAATATTGCTCTTAGCCTTGGGGCAAATCACTCACTACCTTTCTTTAAGTGATAAATTTACAAGAGAGAGATGATTATAAATGAAATATAAGTTGATGTATTCTAATAAGTAAACTTATCTGAACACAGATAAGTACTTAATTTTTAAAGTAATCAGCAAGTCTAAAGCATCTTACTTAGCCTTTAGTATAGAAAAGGTCAAAGGAAATTTTACACAACTTTCTCTTGGCACATCTCAAAGTATCACCTACATCAGCAGTAATGAAGTAGTCTAAAAAGGTGAGAAAACATTTCAACCACAATGGAACAGAAGCTTCTAGGGAAATTCTATGCCACATTTCTAGACCAGAAAATTTAACATGTACAACCTGCTGCAATTATTTTTGAGTTGCAGTTTTTATGAAAGTAAAAAACAACTTAAATAATAGTTTTTTTTTTTTACCTTCTATCCCTGTGTAGTAACTGCTAAACAGACGCTGTAATATTCTAATGTAATGATAAAATAATATCTTAAAATACCATTTTTATAAAGCTCATGAAATATGTATACTTTAGAAAATACAGATTACTTTTCCAATCTGGTTTTGTAGTTTATGGCAAAATAAACACTTTAGTAGCAAACACAGGTGAAATAAATGTAATGAATACTGTTTATCTATATAGTTTTCCCACAGTGAAGGCAGAAGATCAACTCCTATACACAAAACTGCAGCAATCTTTATGATATGGAAGATTTCCTTTTAAAATCAAATTTTTCTATGTCCTTCTCCTCTACTTCTGTTGGAATGAGACCTGATATCAGTAATTCCCAGCCCTGCATCACTTCACAATTCTCCCAGTTCTCTTTAGGATGAACCAAAACTCTAAAAAGAAAATCCTCTGAAAGTTAATTAGCATTTACTTATTTAAAACTCTCTATCATGGGGTGACCTGGTGGCTCAGTCTGTTAAGCGTCTGACTTCCACCCAGGTCATGATCTCAGGGTCCCGGGATCGAGCCCCACGTTGGGCTCGCTGCTCAGAGGGGAGTCTGGTTCTCACCCTCTCCTTCTGCCCCTCCCCACCCCTTTTGCACGCTCTCTCTCTCAAATAAATAAATAAAATCTTTAAAAAAAATAAAAGATAAAATTCTCTATGACTTCATCTAGCATATCACCAACAATTTTTAGACGATACATTATTATAATTTTGGAAACATCTCTTCATGTTGCTAATTGTCCCTCTGCAAGAGAAATTCTTGCTATTGAAAGCCATTATGAGAAGTGGAATTAATTCATTACTACTGAAAACTGGCTCAGTATAGTCCTAATAACAATATTTGAAGTGCTGTTTTCAAATACTGATTGTATTAACTTAAAGAGATATCTCATTTTATATGTAATTAGCACAAATGTAAACCCAAGAACCCCAACAATCAGGTATGTTTAACTTGACCCCATTTTCACCTGAGTATTTACTTGGGAATTCTACTGCTTTAGATGTTAAGAAATAAATAAGAGATGGGGTAGCTGGGTGGCTCAGTCAGTTAAGTGTCAGACTCCTGATTTTGGCTCAGGTCAGAATCTCAGGGTCATGAGATCAAGCCCCGAGTTGGGCTCCGCACTGGGAGTGGAATCTGCTTGGGGTTCCCTCTCTCCCTCTCTCCCTCTCCTCTCTAAAAAAACGAGAGAGAGCAATAATGGAGTTATAATCTGTACTTTCTACCCCTCCCCCATAATGTATTGCTGTGAACATCAAAACAACTTATGAGAGTGTCTGTGGTATAACTACTTGATAAATCCTGGAGAACCATGATGGGAAAAGTCTTCTAATAAAGCCACTGAATAGGTGTCCAACATAGCCTAATAAAGCTGTCCCTTGTTTATAGGACAGACACTTATTTAGATCCTCATACTTCATTTCCTGGAGGAAGCAACAGTGCCTATCAAAGGCTTTTCCTCTGTATGTAATACTTTCCCCTGAGTGAGTAATACAAGAATCCGAATATTTTTCTTCTGTTAGGGAGTGTTGGTAACTTTGATTCAGGATCAACCTTATGAAGTATCATATCATAATATGAAAGATCAATCAGATTTTGTTGTGAGAGATAGGAGACAGATGAGAACTCATGTTTTTTTCTTTTAAAGAACCACCTCTGTTACTAACAGTTTGTAAAAAAGAATAAAAACAACAACAACAAAAAACCCCTGAAGTTTTGAGATTATATTTTAAAGCTGAAATTATAAGACAGGAAAATATCTGATTATATAATTTCAGAGACAAACCATTTTAGGGTGTGGAAATAAGACACATACCTGCTTATCTCATGAGCCTAATGTGAAGTGCAATGCCTACTGCAACTTCAATCAGGGCACAAGGAGGAAAACTCACCAAAATTAAAGGTCAAACTCTTTTCTCAAAAGTTGGTCAATTCTTTTAGGGGTTAATTGAGTTCCCATTGTGCATATGCACATGGTTTAGGATAAAGCCTTTAAAACAAATGAAACGCCAAAAATACAAATCAGTAGTACCAAACTTGAAACAACTAACAGGTGAAATATCCAAAATGCAAAACTTTCATTTAAATATGAAATTGTGTGGTATACTATCGGGGTGGCTTCCTTTCTTTTTTTCCCCCAATACATGCTCTCCTCCATGCATCAGAAACATAACCAGACTCATAGTAGAAAAGTCAGAAGAGCAAAAGAGAAAAAGTCTAAAAAAGGAAACCCTAATCCCCTAATTCCCACCTTTCTGAATATGCAAAACCACATAACCCCAACACAATATGCTTTCACATACTCCTGAGCTAGGTGGCTACTCCCCATTCCTTTCAAACATCTTCCATGGTACCCTCGCCCTACCCATACCTAACTGCTACTCAACCCTCAAGCATCAGCCCATACATAATTCCCCACCAGACATCTCCCAGGTGGGCTCAGGTGCCCTCCTCTGTGAGTCCTCAGGTCCCTGAGTTTCATCAACTGGATAGAGGACATCCAAAGAACCAAGACAGAACTCTGTTTCCACACAACCAACCACAGTGTTTTAGCAAATAGTAAAAGCTCAGGAAACTCAAATTCTAGCACTTAATTACTGAGAAAATGTATCAAGAATAAGAACCTCACTTATATCTTGAAAGAAAAGTGATATAATTGGGAAAAAGGAGAAAACATCAGCAAACATTCAAAATACTAATTGGGACAACCTATTTTAGATAGGGTGGTTAAAGAAGACCCACCAAAGGTGATATGTACACTTAGATCTTTGTCCCAACCCCTAAAAATGTGAAGAGTGAGGGGAAGAGCTTTTTAGGAAGGGAAAGGTATTTGAAAAGGCAACAAGGTGGAAAAGATCTTGGTACAATCCAGAAATCGAAATTAGACAAGTAAGGCTAAAGCTTAAATGTTATTCAAGAGGAAAGCAAAAGAGTAAAATGGTAATTTTTAAAATTATTTCAAATTAAGGGAACTATATAAACAAAACTATATGGAGAGAATACTGTAGTATGGGATACTGAGTAATGGATGGAGGTAGAGAGTATAGTTCAGAAAAGCAGGGTGGAGCCAAAAGCTACTCAAAATAGTTTCAGGTTGATACAACTGGAATTAAGTAATCATTTAAAAATTATATAAAAATAATCATGCATGATATAATCTTTAAAACAAAAGATGGCAATTCATTTAGGAAGGTAATAAGTAATGCCTAAATATTGTTCACCTGCTTCCTGAAGAGAGATATATATCAAAGACCCCTGTATCTAATCTATTTGTAATATTGTGTTCATTAACTTAAGAGCTACAACTAAGAAACTACCAATTAATACCTCTGCCATAAGGATTTTGAAATTTTACTTTATTTTGCATGAAGAAAAAACATACACGGATACATCGGATTGCAATTTCATATTTCTAAGTAAAACTTTTAAATATGCTAATTTGAACCGGTAAAGAACAACAAACAATTAAACATGCGAAGTGGTTTTACTTGTAATTCTCATATTTCTGTGCTATTTAGTTCTATATTAAAACAGATTCTAGATACTGGTTCTAATTAGGAATCAACAGGCAAAAGAGTGATGCATGTGGCCTCAAGGTCCTTTTCATCCTCTCTACAATGTCACATGAAAATAAAATCCTCCGATGATTAAAAGAAGTATCTCTAGACCACACAAGATTAGTAAGCCCAATTTAATTAAATTTCTCTGGCTTAATTAACTACTAAATTTCTCTTTCCATCCCCAGAAAGAAAACAAAAGTGAACAAAACAAAAACACCAACAACAGCTTCTGTCCATATATAGGTTCAAGAACGCCTGCCAAGTTCCAGGACATTCCTTAAATAGCATACAGCTTGAGATTAGCCTATACGCGGCCCTCATGCCAGTCAGATGTGCTTACTGTGTACCTCCTGTGCATAGGATTTGAAGTAGGCACTGGGGAAAAGTAGTGAAGAAAATTAAGATTACACAGACTACAACAGGATCTGGAGAGAACAGAATACCGTAGAGAAAATAAAGCACAGAATCAGACGGAGGGATGGGTCAAGGAAAGCCCCTCTGAGGAACTGACACTGAGGCTACGACCTGAAGGATAAGCAACAGCAAAAAGAGCTCAAAAAGCTTCCAGGCAGGTGGGGCAGCAGATGTGGAGGTCCTGAAAGCCTGAAGAACTGAAAGACGAGGGGCCGAAGCAAAGACCTGAGGGAGACTGTCTTGAGATGAGGCTGGAAGGAAGAGGACCGAGAGACAGAAATGAGACACCACTCATATGAGTACGTAGTGTTTTTTGTCGTGTTACGACTCCAGGTTCTAGCCATCACAGTTTCCACTCATATCAACCATATGGCCTTGGACGAGAACAGATTTGGAGGCTTGCAAATAAAAATGACTCATTTGGCATGACGGTTCTGGACAGCATTCCAGAGTCTGGCTTCAAGCAGAAGAGGGAAAGCACACTAAATACCTTGCTCTGGGTCAAATGGGCTCATTAATTTCCATGACCAGTTAAAACTAAAGAGGAAATTTTAAGCCTTAACATAAAAGTTAACAATTTTTACGTTTTTTTGCAACTCATGTGGTTTTCAAGCAATCAGTAGGATATTTTCGTTCTGCTTGTGATCACCTTCGTTTTCTGAATAAGAAATACTGTTAAGATTCGTTTTCAGTATCCAGAGGTGGTGTTTATCATAAGTGTCCGATTTTAATTCCGATTTGAAAACAAAAGGAAGACTCATATTCTTAGGTGTTTTCCTGAAAATTCAAATAATTTTATTATTCACAGAAATTTCAAGAATCAAATATGCTCTTTTACACCTAGTGACATCAATAATGAATAATTTCGAGATATGGCTTTTTTATTTTTAATCCTGCAATAGCATAAACTTTAAAATGAAAATGCTGAGCTTATATGATTTCCTCTAAGACAGTTAAACAATCACTAAAGGCTAGCATTCTAAAGGAATTAGAGAACTTGATAATTATGTAAAACCTTTAATTTAAAAAAACCTAGATCTTAAGATTTCCAGGTCCAGAATAAACGGACCCTCTCAAATCATCCATTAAGTAGCCCCTCTCTGTTTGACTACTGATGTTTTGGTTTTGGTTTTTTGTTTGGTTTTTATTGCAAATGATAATTTACTCCTTAAACACTGTATCAATCAAAACTTCCCAGTTGTAGATTAAAATGAGCTGAGTAATTCGAAAACAAATTCTTAAGGACTGGGGTCATTCTGATAATAAAAAAACAGATTACATGGGGAAGATCTAGCCCAAATAAGAATGTCATGACTGTGCACTTCTCTTACCCTATTGACATCATCTGGAGAAACAGTTCTTAAAATTCTGTAATGTACAAGTGGTGTAGCAGATTTCCTAATGGTAGTTTTCTAGGGCTTTTTCTCAGAATCTGAGAAACTACTTCTTCTATAATTGTACACAGTAGGTGATATTGTTCCTACAAAACAATGCTAAGTGCTACTTAAACAAACAAAAGAGCTGAAGGAAACACAAATATATTCCTAGCAACTGAAGAGAACCCAGAAGCTTAATAAAACTAAGGAGGGGAGAGGACTACATAATATTGATATCATATCGCATTTATAACAAATTTTAGCACATAATTCACTATGTACGTTGATTACAAACCCAAAATGAAAAAAAGAAACAAAAAGGACTCACTCATGTTAAAAAAAGACAAAAACAAAAAACAAAACACATAATGTCTACAGGACTTTTTCAGAATTGTAATGCTATCTTCTCTAAGTTTATAACATTTAAAGAAAGTGACTTTTCAATTAACTTTATTATTACCAAATTGTGACACACTCTGTTCCTTTAGAAATGCTGTAAATCTTGGAAGAGAAAAGAATCATCTATAGAACTTTTCATCGTAAGTTTTCTTGTTCACCAATTAAACTATGAATACATGTTATCCCCAGAGCTGGTAATTGTACAAACTATGCAACATTTTGCAATTCAAGAACAGTCGGCCTTTTGCTTTATCACTTACTAACCTCCATGAACTATGTATGGCACCAGTCATATTTCAAGGCTCTTTATTTTTATTTTAATGGTGAGAAGCAACTGTTTTTTCAAGATCTTCATATTATTTGTAGAGATGAAAAGAAACACATAATTATACAAAGAATAACCTGAGAAGTCTTCACACGTGAATTTATTTTCCTGTACCATGAATAGTTCTACAACTAACTTCTATCTGAAAAAACAAAACAAAACAAAAAAACACATCAATTTTGAAGCCCTATTTCACAGAAATTCTTTTAGAAAACTGAAGAACTGAATTTTGAATTACGCATAACAACTACTACCTCACAGTGGAGAAAACCTCCAGTAGAGCTGCGGGAAATTAAAAATAATCACCACGAAGAAAAACAAAAATGAGCTTACTAAAAAGGAGAGATATCAGAAGAAATTTTTCAGTCTTTAAACGAAACACACTTGATTCTGAACTCCAACTAGAAGTCTCAAATAGTATTTAAAATTAAGAAGAAAAATAGGTTTGCTCTAAAGAATCCTGGGACCCAGTAAAATTTTTACACTCTTAAAAATATAACCTACTAGATCCAGATGAACTTTCAGCCACATGCAGTAGATTGCTGATCTATTAAAACACATGGTGTACATTCTGTTTCAGCCCAAGCTTCAGTGACCTGCGGTGAATTGGAAACTTCCTAAAATAACATCTAATTAAAATTCTTTACAGTAGTTTGAGATTGTAACACAGCAAATAAAGTCCTGCTCTTACCTTGTTTACTTGCCATCTGTCTCTCTCTTAAATGTCAAGTACTGAAAATGCTAAATTATTCTAGTTATTTTAATCCCAAATAAGTGACAGTTTACAGTAAACGTATACAAGGAAAAATTTAACTTGCTGCTGGAATAATGTCATGTATACAGTAGAGAAAATAAAGAGTAGTTACATAATGAAAAGTTATCAGGGACTCAAGACATTTACGCTGCTCTTTAAATGTAATGGTTACCCTGGGTGATGAAAGGAAAGCACTTGACTTTCTGTGTCTCATCCTAAGACTTTACTCCCCCCACTTAGAGTCATGTAAAAGATGTACCAGGTGCATCATGTTGCATTACTCCCTGGAGTGCTGTTTCTTTTAGAACATAGTAAAAGGGTCAAGACATCTCTGCCTAGACCACCTTCTCTTTATAAATGGTTCCTGAAATCAGAAGACGCATTCAAATCAATTCCAGGAGCTCCAATTTCTCCTTCAGACAGAGACATCCTCACCCCTGATCAAAACAATCTACTGTGGTTATATGTGTCTAAAACCATCTCCCAGGAAATGAGATGTGGATTTAGGAGCATCCCCAGTCTCGACATAATGAATAAAATTAAGTTTTATTATGTAAGAAGAACTATCAAGATAAATTGAAAAGGACAACTCAAGGAGGTTCCCAAACTAGTCTGGGGAAATACCATGAATCCGTCACAAAGGCATTGTGAAACAACAACAACAAAAAGGCCATATATCTTAAGAATTGGGTTTTGTTACCAAAAGAGAAAAACTATTTGGCACATATTTTTAGGGCAAGTTTCAGGACTAAAATATGGAAGAAATGGATGGATTATAACCAATCAAAATGGTAAAGTTAAGATTACTGACATCCCACACTAGATAACTTATAAAAAACACACAAAACCACCCCCACCTTGGTACAGTGAGTCAAAACAAACTGCTGACAAATCCTAACAGCTATGTGAGGGGGCGCAACGATAATACATAGTGAGAACACACATGTCTCTGTTTTCCTTTAAAGTCTGCTTCTGAGTCTGCATGGTTGATGTAAGAGAACAGCAATTCCTTTCTTTAAAAGCCCTGGTCTACAAATTCAAAATGTCTCAGATGTCCCTCAGAGCTAGTACGCTCATGGAAAACAAAACCAAAAAAAAAGCAGCTTATATGGCAGGAATACCAGATCCAACCATCTAAACTTGCCTTTTAAAAGGAAAGAAAAAGAGGGGCACCTGGGTGGCTCAGTCAGTTGAGCGTCTGACTCTTGGTTTTGGCTCAGGTCATGATCTCATGGGTCATGAGATTGAGCCCCCCATCTGGCTCCGTGCTCAGCTTGGAGTCTGCTTTAGACTCTCCCTCTCCAGGGCACCTGGGTGGCTCAGTCAGTTGAGCGTCTGCCTTCGGCTCAGGTCATGAACCCAGGGTCTTGGGATTGAGCCCCGCATCAGGCTCCTTGCTCAGCAGAGAGCCTGCTTCTCCCTCTCCCACTCCCTCTGCTTGTGTTCCCTCTCTTGCTGTGTCTCTCTCTGTCAAATAAACAAACAAAATCTTAAAAAAAAAAAGACTTTCCCTCTCCCTCTGTCCCTCCCCACTGCCTGTTCTCTCTCTCTCAAATTAACAAATAAATCTTTTTCAAAAGGTAAAATAAAAGGAAACAAAAAGAGATGGCACTTAAATACAGAAATACAGAAAAATTTTAGCTAAAATCTGAAAACTAATTTTCAAGTTTGAAAATCCTTGTACATATCAGAGAATTCCATGCATAGGAACACAAGATGATTGCCAGAATAAGACTTCTTAACCTGGTGCACATGTACTTAGGCACTCTCTGAAGAGTCGTGAAAGGATGTAACCACTGTCTGCTGCACAGCAAGCGATGAAGAGGATGAGGTACTCCTGGCAAAATACATGACAAACGAAACTGGACTATTCATGTCGAAAGCACAGATTTTGGGAGGATTCCCCAGTTGCTGAAAAGTCCTGTGTGTTCAGAGTCATATACACAGCATAGCACAGAAACAAAAACAGTCTTTGAAGAAATGTGAAAATCAGAATAAGAGGAAGTGAAAACACTCATAAGAGCTCAGATGGAGAACTAGTAATAGGAAAGCCATGAAATATGCTTGCCTTGAGCAGTTCATGGGACCAAGCAGAATGGTGAAGCTGTGGGTTTTAAGGGCTTTATTTTATAGGTGCTAAGAGTAGCTACAAGATCACTCCACTAAAGAAATGCTTCCCAATCTTAGTAATGTTACCAACTTTCTCCAAAAATGTCACTGCATTAAAGACATTTTGTGTACACATAGAATTAAAAAGCTGTTTCAAAATATAAACAATCTACAATAAATAATAATGGTGTGACTATGCTTACGGACAGGTTTTTCTTCTAAAATCAATGGCACTCATTGCTAAATCTGAAGTTGATATTCAGAGCTCGTCTACAAATTCAAAAAGCCAAGCCTCCAGACACTTCACCGGACACTTTACAGTGTAATGTTTTCACTCTCCCCTGTTTCTGGGACCTCGTTGCTCTTAATCAAGGAATAAAGCAGGATTTTCAAATAATCTTACAGTAATTCTAAAGCAATAATATATTTTATGAGAGGGCACCTGGGTGGCTCAGACAGTTGAGTCTCTGACTCTTGATTTTGGCTCAGGTCATGATCTCAAGGTCCTGGGATCGAGCCCCACATCAGGCTCTGCACTCAGCGGGGGAGGAGTATGCTTGAGATTTTCTCTCTCTGTCTCCCTTTCCCTCTGCCCCTCCCCCCACTCATACTCTCTCGCTCTCGCTCTCTAAATTAAATAAATCTTTTAAAAAATAATATATATATATGCATTTTATGAATGTTTGCCAACGATGCAATACTGGACACTGTTAAAGATTACACAGAAGAAGAAATTAGTTTTGCCTTATAGATAATGAAATATTCAAAATAATCTGTCTTTTTCACAAAATATAGTAATATTTGACAATATATATTTAAGTGCTACATGAAAGGCCTTGATAAATGCTACAGTCCATGGGAGAAGAGACATTTTGGCAAGAGTAATCAGAAAAAGCTGATGAGGATGGGGACCAAGTGGGGGCTTTAGCTATATTAATACTAAGAAAGGATCTGCACAAAAGGGGGATGAGGGGGGAAATGGTTGGATACAAAGTTGGCATGCCAAGGTAAATTCTTAGGGTAGTGAACTGGCCAATCCGAAAAGAATGTAAAAAGATAATTTCAATTCTTCCTTTCCAACAAAATTCCTTCAAAGTCCTTACCAAACTTATCTTTCCTGGGGATCCTTGAAAATGACATACAACTGGGAGTGGAGCCCTGCAGTGGTAATAAAGGAAGTGTAGTCAAGTGCAAAGACCTCTGTCAGACCCAGGATCCTCGTCTCCCTGTGCCCTCTCAGTAGTCCCTGGTAACCGCACATGGAAAGTAAGATGGTTTCACTCAGGGAGACTCTTGACAACAAGCACGACATCGGAACAGCTAAGGTACTCTTAAAAATGTGGATACTCAGATGCCAGCTGGTAAGAACAGGGTACCATACAAATTCAAGGACATGCACTTTATCATTCGAAGATTAGAATGCATCACCTGGTCCGTCGACTCTATAGGGAAACCACTAAATAGATGACTGCCAAAAACATGGGTGACATATCTTGTGTTTAAAAAAAAAGAAAAAAAAAACTAAGAAAAGTTTAAATTTTATGCACTTTAAAATTATACACATCGGGGGCATCTGGGTGGTGTAGTCATTAAGCATCTGCCTTCAGCTCAGGTCATGATCCCAGGGTCCTGGGATCGAGCCCCACGTCGGGCTCCCTGCTCAGCGGGGAGCCTGCTTCTCCCTCTCCCTCTGCCTGCTGCTCTGCCTACTTGTGCTCTCTCTCTCTCTCTCTCTCTCTGTGTCTCTCTCTGTCAAATAAATAAAATAAAAAATAAGATAAATAAAATTATACACATCAGAATACTGATACAAGATAGGAGATGGAGGTCTCTAAGAGCTTTAGCCCTCAGTCATGGACTACCTGCCATTAATATTTTATTGCCCCTAGAAGATCACAATGGCCAGCAGTTCATAAAGCATTCTGGGCAGAGACAGGGGAAAAAAGAAAAAGTGAAGAAAACGTTTCCTTTTAAAAATGCCAAGCTTCGGGCGCCTAGGTGGCTCAGATGGTTAGGTCGTCTGCCTTCAGCTCAGGTCATGATCCCAGGATCCTGGGATCGAATCCCGCATCGGGCTCCCTGCTCTTTGGGAGCCTGATTCTCCCTCTGCCTCTCTCTCTCTCTGTCTCTCTGTCTCTCATGAATAAATAAATAAAATCTGAAAAAAAAAAATGCCAAGCTTCTAAGACTGCCATAGGCAATTATGTCAGTCTGCAGGGGTTGGTAAACTTTCTCACTGAAGGCCCAGATAGTAAATTTTTTCAGCTCTGTGGACCACATAGTCTCAGTGGCAGCTACCCACTTCTGCCAATGTAGCCATAGAATGGACAGGTCCACGTGCTCCTGAAATCTTATTTAAAGAAAGAAAAGAGGACTAGATTTGGCCCACAGGCTTTAGTTTACCAAATACTGATAAAGTGGAAAAAAGTAATGTGATAAATTACCAACTTAAACTTCAGTTGCTTTATACAAACATAACTGAGGTGTTTGCAGCATCTGTAAAATGAGCTAACAATTTATTTTTAGAAAAAATAATTAGGTAAAGTTTCCAATTTCTCTAAAGGAAAAAATACTGTGCTCATCTAGAAAAATTAAAAGCATAAAAAGTCACAGGCAGCATTTTTCTCTCTCAGGCAACATTTCTCTTTCTCTTTCTCTCTCTCTTACACACAAACAGACACACACACACGCATGAAAAGGCATGCGAAATGAAGCTTTAAATAAATAGTCCTGAATTTAACTAACAAATATAAGCTGCCTTGTTAAAATAAAAGTTGCATTTACTGACCATTGACATACAGGATTAATACTGGTTTAATGAAGGTGAGAAAACACCTCATATTTACAAGTATAAAATGTGCTAATTGTTCAAATGAGTTCTCCTGAAACAAAGGTGAAAAGGTTTGCAATGCTGATACCCTTCAGATGCCAACAGCTGCAGGCTCACACATGCCAACCTGGTAATGAGACATCATTTAGACATACAAAAGAAAAGAAAAGAAAAGAAAAGAAAAGAAATACATCACATGTAAATATATACAATTCTTGTCAAGTCATGTAACTTCCAATCAAGTTAGCTTCTCCAGATAGCAAAGGGAATTGGAATACTAACTACTCATCTCTGAGGTGTAGTCATTGGTGACCAAGACAAATAACATATTTCTTATAAAACATAATTTCAATCTTCCTTACCACTGAAACAAAGTATTTGCTTTCAATTATTTGTGTCTAAGCCTAAGTTTAGAGTAGTCAAAGTTTAAAGGAGGTACTACTCAATGAAAAAAGAAAAAATTGTTTTCTCTTTTATAGGATAATGAGTTTGAGATGAAACTGTCTCAGTAAATTTGTTCCTTGTCTTATTTTTAAATACTGTTTTCCTATAAAGCCAATAAGAGTAGAAAAAGTTTACTCTAAAAAGTTTTCACTATTGTCCTGGATGTCACAATTATTTCATATATATGAGATTCTTAAAATATTTGATATTTCATAATACACAACTTACTACATATGGCAGAACCCAAGATTTTGGTCTTATACTAACAATCTGAAATATTACCATAATATCTTATTCTTAAGTGAGATTCAAATTTCATAACTTAAGACACAATTATGGTTTCGAGGAAAAAAATGAACATAGATATTTTGGGATAAAACTCTCCATAGGTCTCTCACATGTCTGCATGTATTTTGATCACAGATGCTGACACCTTTGTTTGGGACTATCCTTTCAGAAACACTTATAAAGCAAACAGCCTTGGATGATAGCAACAGTGTCTCCTTCTGGAACGAAAACAAGATTTACTATCCAGTGTCTCCTTCCAGTACAAAGGTTAGGCCAGTTTACCCCCCATTATAAAAGACGCAGGTTCCTTAAGCTCAGGGCTCTTTCCTAGTGCCATCCACTGAATGGGCAAGTGTCATCTGTCCTTTATTTCCCCCTGTCGGAGATGGGAGTCAGGGACCTGCACAAATGCTGATATTCTGCCTAATGCTATTACTATGACTAACAAACAGTCATTTTTCTCCAACCATTCTTACGTCTTCTGTCAGCATTTATGAGGTGTGGCTGATTACCTTCAAAATTAGTTTTTGACAACATAGTTTTAAAGAAATGAGTCCTAAAGTCAAGTTACACCATAAAATATGTCTAAATTAATTGCATCCATTGATGTTGGGTTATCCATTGGGGCAGATATTATAGAATGACTAAATACCTTTTCCCAATCCTTTTCTCCCTTGCCTTTCACTAAAATGAAAGAATGCTGAAATTTAAAATTATCAATAGACCAGGCACCTTTGTAGCAAGGGGAGACTTGGTGGCCTAAAAAGGCCCCAGAGAAATCTGCCTGAAGGAGCAAGTCAGGTAGAAAACTTCCACGCAGCTTTTTGATCTATGATAAAAAGAGGACAGACATTTCTGGTGCTGCCCTGCCCTTCTTTCCTGTCTAGTAGCCTTAACGAAGATAAAACCACAGCAGAAATTTTACAACCATGAAGTGACTAGAATGAGGACAAACCCAACTAAGGGAGGAGATTACAAAGCCAGAAAGCTTGAGTCTCTGGCAGCACTGTTGAGAAATATATATCCCTATACTCCTAAACTACTGTTGCTTAGGCATTGTTACTTTTAGCCAAACACATTCTTAATTCATGCAACTTACATATTTGGTTATGTTGATAAAACATTTTCAAAATTTTACTGTCCAAAAATGAGATTAATACTTTAAGCCAAGAGTTGGCAAACTATAGCCCACAGCCAATTTAGTCTACCACGTGCTTTTGTAAATAAAGTTTTATTAGAACACATCCATGCCAATTCATTTACATATGGTCTATGTCGGCTTTCCTACTATAAAGGCACAGCTGAGTAGTTGCCAGAGACCACGTAGCAAAATCTAAAATACTTACTATCTAGCTCTATAGTTTGCTGACCCTGGTCTAAACTATTCAATATGCCACTTGTGGAAACAATTATTTACTCTTGTTTAAACTAAGATCCTTGAATTTATTCCCTAAAGTCTTAATTTGAAATCCATACTTACAATACTCTTTATCTTAATATTAAAGGTACAAAGTGGATGTGAAGTGTAGCCTTCTCTATGCCAACGTGGAGCATACCTCGCACCTCTTTTTTTTTTTTTTTAATTTGCAATACAGAAAACTTTGTAAGCAGATTTAACAACGATGATGTAAGTCATAATCAACTATTTTAATTAATCCTCCAGAGTTTTTATCACAAAATAAAAGAGTAAAACAGGGAATCTTAATCAAGTGATAATCAGGGCTATTAATATTATAACCTTTAATTAAATATACAAATTTGTAGTATTAATAATTTCTAAAGAGAGACATAACATTGAAATCAGTAAGAACGTTTGTTGTAACAAGGTATTTATAAATATATTTATGTCGATATATATAAAAATATTGATGGAAGAGTAAGTCAGACCATGTTTTTAATATATGTATAAAAATTAATCAAGAAAGTAATTCACCATGCTTTTTATTATAAATATGAAAAAAACTACAAAAACTATTTGACCTATAGGTCTTTCAAAAAAATGTTTTAAGTAATTTTGTTTGTCATTACCTTCAATAGAGAAAAGTCTTCCATACTTCTCATGACATATACTCTAATGAGTTTCCATTTTCTTCTCCTGAGTATAAATTTTATACTACCATTTATTTGGTCACTGTTAAGGGTTGAATTGTGTCCCTTAAAAAGATACATTGAAATCTTGGGGCAGCTGGGTGGCTCAGTTGGTTGAGCACGTGACTCCTGATTTCAGCTCAGGTCATGAACTCAGGGTCTTGAGATCAAGCCCCATGTTGGGCTCATGCTGGGTGCAGGCAGAGTCTGCTTGAGATTCTCTTTCCCCCTCCCTCTGCCCCTATATGCCCTGCCCCCCACCCCCTGCTCTCTATTTCTCTCTCTAAAAAAAAAACAAATAAAAATACATTGAAATCTTAACCTCAACTCTACCTTAAATGTGGCCTTATCTGGAAACAGAATCTTTGTAGATGTAATAAAGTTAAGATGGAGTCATTAGGCTGGGCCCTATCCAGTCTGATAGGCACCCTTGTTAAGAAGAGGGAAACGTGGACACAGGCAGAGGGATAAGAATACCCTGTGATGACTAAGGCAGAGATTAAAGTCGTGTTGCTAGAAGGCAAGGAAAGCCTGGAGTTACTGAAACTAAAAGGGTCCTGGAAGCATCCGCCCTAGAGCTGAAAGGAGCACAGCCCTACTGACACCTTGATTTCAGATTTCTGGGCTCAATTTCTGTGAGAGAATCAACTTAAACAACATAGACTTTTGTTCTAGCCACTCAGCTTATCACATTTTCTGATGGCAACCCTAGGAAACTAATACACTTCCGTATGTTTGATTACCTAGGATTACAAGATCAGATGATCAGATGTTCAAAGTAATATAGTTCAATAATAAGTCTAAATTATATTTTCTTCAATGGTCCTACCAAGCCAAGCAGCCTCAATCTCTATTATCTGAATCCATAAATGAATACTTTTTGTAATTCCCTCATGTATCCTGCTATAATCAGCACATCTATAAACAATTGATGTATAAATGCAAAATCAAATAAGAACTCATGTTCTAATAGCTTAAAGAAACAAAAGATTAATATTAAAAATGGATTTAGAAAACTGAATATTTCTGAAGTGCTTTATTTCAAAATAGTCAACATGAGTACTATTTTATGACCTCCCCAATTAGTGCTGGACGCTAATCTGTTTGGATTCCTGGAAACTCCACTTTGTTAAATCACTAGGGGAAAAAAAAAAAAAAAACAGTGCTTCTTGGGCTAGATTTTCAAGCATTCCTCAGGCTATATGATTATTACTGCAGCTTGTCTGTTTTATAAACAGACTTCAATTTAGTTTTTTAAGAAAGTGCCAAAGGAGCTGTCTTTAACTAAATAACAAATCTGCTGCTTGAAAGACATCATTCATCAACCTTCTTTGTTGGGAGTATTGTTATTATGAAACTAAAAACAGGCATTCTTTCTTGAGTGCTTCTGGATTTTAATTATCAAATTTGAATGTCACCAGATATTTACTGAAAGGAAATAATCAATTTTAATAAGCTGCCTTAAGACTGAAAAACATAAAAGGTATTCAACCACAAAGCCAAGTTCACTTGAGTCTTGTGAGCTGGCTTACTGTTTTATAACACAATGCTTATTGCTCTCAGGAATTTGTAAACATTTAATAAACCTAAACTGGAAGGAGAAAAAATTCTCCAATTATAAAATCAAAATATCATATGTGTATAATATATAATTTGACTTGAAAGGAATTTAAATAAATTGCAATAAAATTTTTGAAAGCTAATAAATCAGGAGTTATTTAGAGGCTGCTTGATATTAACATAGGGCTGGGGAAAAATAAATAAATAAAATGAATTAAATGTAAACATTTTAAAAAATAAAATTAAAAAAACAATGAATTTAGTTTTTTGGGTTTTTCTTAAGATTTTATTTATTTATTTGACAGAGAGAGAGAGAGAGCAAGAGAGGGAACACAAGCAGGGGAGAGGGAGGAAGCAGACTCCCCGCCGAGCAGGGAGCCCGCGGGGGGCTCGATCCCAGGACCCTGGGATCACGACCTGAGCCGAAGGCAGATGCCTAACGACTGAGCCACCCAGGCGCCCCTGAATTTAGTTTTAAATTATATCTTAATAACGTCTTTGGATTTTAAAAATGTACTCTAAAGAAGAAATTGTTGGCAAAACCCCCTTCCCTTTTCACTTACATGAAAATCAATAAGAAAATTACTTTGTATCTACTTAGCAAAAGCGGCATAGATGTAGTTACTCACAAAGTCCTTACCAAAGATTCTTCAAGCTCTCACCTGCCCACTCTAACAGACTCCCTTTGTTTAACTTTGAAAACATTTGTCTAAGTAACTTTCTTGTGGTCTCTCCTTTCACAGTGTGTTAAGAAATAAGCCCCTTCATTTCCAAACTTTAGAAAAGTATATTCACATCTCTCAGATGCTTAAGAAATATGAATGAAAGCATTCTTATCAAGACTGAATAAACCTTCTATTCATTTATGATAAGTCAATCTCAGGAAGATGTTCAAGTTTTCCAAAGAAAATTCCATTTCCTACCTGGCAGACACTGCTACTCGAAAGTGTTGACTACTATTTGTCCTCTCAGTCTAAGTTACCTATTACTTTAAAATATCAAAAATTAATCTTTTGTTCCTCTAGCCTTCCGTCGAAAAGAAAAAAGTGCTTAGAATGCAAATGTTGAAAAAAATTAAATGGCAATTGAATGTTTATACTACAGTACTTGTGCTCAAAAAAAAAATCAGTAACCTATTTTATTTAGAAGTCATATTTTTCTACTTGCAACTTGTCCCTTGTCCTCATGAAATGCAAAAGCACTACAATTTCCAACATTAATAAATAAAAAGAAAGGAGAGAAACAGAAAGACTAGGTTAATTTTTTTAATGTCAGGTTATATCTTAAGAGTATAAACCATTCCCTCTCATGCATCATTCAATAGATACTTCATAAGATATATAAAATACATTCAATACTGTACAAATTATTTATAAAAGAAAGATATAACTTCCCTAAGACTGATTCTCCTGAAAATGATTATTGTAATAACAAAAACAGTATTTTTACTAGAAACTACTACTGGATTTGAAAAATTATTTAATAGACTGATACAACAACAGTAGCCTTTAGTTTGAAACAAACTGCATCTTTGTTTTATGGTGTTGAAATGTCTGAACCAAAAAACATTGTGGCCATCCAGAAAATAATTTAAAGGCTGAAAAAACATAGATTGGAGTCAGGAAACCAACCAAGGCTACATTGAACACTTGGAGCAGAAATGGCAGCAGACCTATTCAAAAGCAGTCTTTTCCTCATTTCCTTCTTGCAATGTACAGACCTGCCTAAGAAAAAATGTAGAACTTAATGTGGCATTTTAAACAAGGCCATTAACCTGTGAATTCTAGGAATAATGAAAACTATTATGTAAAGCCCAAACTGTGCATAGAGGTGAATCTCTTTACACGGTTAAACAGAGAACCCAGAAGGAATTTCATGACCACTTCCATGACTGATGCCGATGATCAACTGAATTTGCATTTATACAAGTTTAAACATCTAAATTGATACATTATTATTTGGCCAAAGCCATGTTGGCAATATAGGGGTCTGAAGAAAGCTAAGTAGGTTTGTTTGCAGCTTTGTGTTTTTGTTGTTCCTGTTATTGTTGTTGCTGATATTTTCTGATTCAACTTTTAACTTAACCATGTATCCTTAAAATATCAGTTCCAAAATGTTCTTGGTACACTATCTCATAAATTAAAGCACAGGTATAAACAGCAAGCATAGTGATTTGTAGTCCTCAAGAGGGAAAAGCACTTTATTAATATAGCAGGTAATACATTTTTCTTTGTTCAATCAAGAGAGAAAGATTTTTGCCTGATACTCCTGAAGGATTTTAAACAAAGACTAGCATCTTCCAGGACTAATTTTTCTATGTTGAAGTACTTTTTAAAAAAATTCTTACTTGGAATGCATATTATTATACAAGCTATGCACAGTGATATTCTACAATACATGTGCATAAGGAATGGTCCAGCAGCTGTGAAATGACATTAATAAGACAACAGCATCTATGTATTACTCTCTGGCATGAATTTTTTAAAGGCCTTTATTTTCTTCACTGATAGGTCATCAAGCGCAGAGCTATTTTTCCACCTCAGTTGACTTTTGGTTTTGTTTCAGTGGTTGTAAACCAGAGTGTGGGAGGGGAAAATGGGTTGTTGCACTCTGGTTCACTGAAGCAGCTCTGAAATATGGAAAATCTGAGTATCCTTAGGCCATCCCCTCTGGGTGTTCTAAAACAGTGTCCAAAACCTGGCCTTGCCGAGCAGGTGATTAACACATAACTTCTTATATGAAAGAGTAAATATCACTATTGAAACGGGCAACTGATGAAACTACCAGTCAAATCTCTGAAGAAAGGCCCCTCCTGTCAATTCTACATGTTAGCTATAACTACCTTCACACTCATTTTGACTTTTGCCACTAAAAGTTTAAGCCAGATGATAAAAAGTTTCACCTCTCCTCTGTGCTTCATTGAAACTACAAATTCTCCCTTCTCTACATGATCCCCAGCCTCCACCCCACACATACACACGAAAACTTTCTGTGTGCCAGAAATTACTGAATTACTCTTCCCAAAAATAGCAGCTCAGAATGGTTTAGACATTCAGTTGGAGACACACTAACTCAGTGTGAAGCTCAATTATTTGTAGGAGGGAGAAAAGAAAAAAAAAAAAAAAAAAAAAAAAAAAACTTGGGAGAAGTGATACCAAAGAAGAGGTTTACTGTAAAAGTCCAGCAAGGCATGAAGCATGCTTCTCACCAGAAATCATCATGCCACCCATTCTCAAGGAGGCTTTCACGATGCCTGTAATATCTATTTCACTAGCAAATAAATTCATCTATATTTCTACCTCTCACCTATACACACAAAAAAATGCATTGCATGCCATTTGCTATATTTCTTCATTTATTCTTCTATTTATGATATTTGTCAAGTTATGTGAAATTGCTTTAAAAATTCAGGCTACAGGGGCACCTGGGTGGCTCAGTCCTTAAGCGTCTGCCTTCAGCTCAGGTCATGATCCCACGGTCCTGGGATCGAGCCCCGCATCGGGCTCCTTGCTTGGCGAGAAGCCTGCTTCTCCCTCTTCCACTCCCCCTGCTTGTGTTCCCTCTCTCTCTCTCTCTCTCTCTCTGTCAAAATAAATAAATAAAACCTTAAAAAAAAAAGCTTTTAAAAAAAATTCAGGCTACAGAGGTGCCTGGGTGGCTCAGTTGGTGAAGCATCTACCTTTAGCTCAGGTCATGATCCCCAGTCTGGGATCCAGCCCAACATCAGGCTCCTTGCTTAGCAGGGAGCCTGCTTCTCCTTCTGCCCCCTCCTGCTCATGCTCTCTCTCTCTCTCTCTCTCTCTCAAATAAATAAATAAATAATCTTTAAAAAAATTCAGGCTACTCATATATCAACAATCAATTAAAACTGAGCTTATTCAAAGTTGATACCTGAAATTTTCCCATTTGTCCTTACATTTAAAACAAATCCACAAAGAACTTTATTTTTGATACAGCAGAAACATTAAAATAAACTCTTTGATTCATGAACTCATCCAGCACAATTTCCTTCAATAGAGTACATAATCACTCGGGGCAATGCTGATATAATCAGTGGGCTCCAAATCACTATTTCTCCTATTATTGCTCCCTTCAGTTTTTAGCTTCATAATACCAACATCCCTACTGACATTGTTTGCAGAAGCAAAGATTTTTCAGAGAATTTATAATATTCCCAGTAATAAGTGCATCATCCATGTTCCATAAGGCTCATTCTATCAATTAGAATACTTTGTTGCCTACCATAAGAACATTCTAAGAAGTTTCTTTTATTTTCTATAGAGCAAAACGTCCCAGAGTTCCATGTACAATGGCACACTTTAGCCTCAGCTTGCACTTAAAATCCTAAGGAAACTTAGAAGCGAATGTGTAAAAATATATTACCACCGAAAGAAACATAAATCAGAATCTATGTCCTTGCGATGGTATAGCAAGAACGGTCCATTATTATGAATTCTGACTAAACATGCAGCAAATGTAAGTTCTGCATAAAAATGGCTGGTCACAGTACACTATCAGAAAATGAACATGGATGACAGTAAAATTCATTTAGGAATATGCTATACCAGCATAGAAACTAATAAACTTTGTCTTAGGGTGGAATTTAGGAGAGTGACAAAATTTACTTGGACACTTAAAACACAGAATTTATAGAGTCCCCTCAACGTGATCAATCAGCATTATGCAACCTATCATCATCTGTGGAAATCTACCACAAGCTATCAACATGTATAGAGATTCCCCCATGATATGCTCCCACATAAAAAGCCAAAAATATCAAAATTTATAAATGAAATAGTAATTACATCTACTGGGTTAGAAAATGTTTCAGGTTACTAAAGAAGTCATAAGAGTGGGGTACAAGTTTACCACATCATATATGACTACGTCCAATGAAAGCACTGTCTCTGCTCAAATTCCCAGACTGAGAAACTAAATACCTTCTCACTAACCTGATATCCTAAAAAGTGAAATTAAATGGATTTCTTTTCTGGTTCATGAAGAATTTCAG
Organism: Callorhinus ursinus; assembly: GCF_003265705.2. Taxonomy (NCBI): domain Eukaryota; kingdom Metazoa; phylum Chordata; class Mammalia; order Carnivora; family Otariidae; genus Callorhinus; species Callorhinus ursinus. The sequence continues at coordinate 43,838,640 of NW_027397063.1, forward strand.
GGCTACTAAATTTGAATAAGAAGTATAAATACAGTTATAAAACAACTTGATTTTATTAGATCACTGGTAGAACTACAAAGTAAAATTATGTTTCAAACACAAACAGCTGGCCTCCCCATAACCATGGTCATTCTTAAAAGAACTGCAAGAAGAAATAATCACTATGATATTTCTCTACTTTGCTTCTGATACCATGTGGTGATTCACATTCCTCTTGGCAGTCCTGGAGAGTCTTAGAGCTTTAAAACTAAAAGGCAACTGAAATATTCACCACCTTCAAGATGTGTACACTGTGATACAAATATATTAAGTGATGAGCCTAGAGTTATAATTGGGTAGACATTTATGATTATGTTAGAGTTCACCACTAATTTAGAGAACAAATTATATATAAGTAAACATTTATGCCATTTTTCATTTTGGCAGAGGGTTTTTCTACGTTTGATTTTGATGGTTTTACTCACTCTGGGTATTTGTTTGGCTGTTATTTACAGACAAGTTCAGCATCTACACACCTAGATAACTGAATTTGCTATTACACAACGCTATGCTTTATCAGACTACATGAGGCTAGCTTTTCTGACCTGAAAGAAACATTAGCGGTTTCTTGGAGGTTTTCCTATCCATAAAGAAACTAAAATCCTGAAAGATTAAGTGTCGTAAGCTAAAATCCAACTTGCCTATATTAAGATATTAGATATTTTAACTAATATTTGTTTTCAAATGTGGAAATCTAAATATATTATCACTATCAGTGAATATTCTAGATGTTTGCTGGAGAGGTGGGGGTTGGGAGGGATGGGGTGGCTGGGTTATAGACATTGGGGAGGGTATGTGCTATGGTGAGAGCTGTGAATTGTGTAAGACTGTTGAATCACAGACCTGTACCTCTGAAACAAATAATACATTATATGTTAAAAAAAAAGAAGATATCAGGAAGGGAAAAATGAAGGGGGGGAAATCAGAGGGGGAGATGAACCATGAGAGACTATAGACTCTGAGAAACAAACTGAGGGTTCTAGAGAGGAGGGGGGTGGGGGGATGGGTTAGCCTGGTGATGAGTATTAAGGAGGGCACATACTGAATGGAGCACTGGGTGTTATACGTAAACAGTGAATCATGGAACACTACATCAAAAACTAATGATGTAATGTATGGTGATTAACATAACATAACAAAAAAATAAAAAAAATAGTAATAAATAAAATATCCCAAAAATGGAAAACTACTCTTCTTCATTTGATTTAAGATAGATCATGAGATATAAGACTGAAATAGCCAAACGACAAACTTTAAAGGGGAGTCTCTAAGTCTGGAATCCTGGCTATAAAGTGAAGATTCAGTTGACGTTCCTTCAGTCTTTGCCACCGCTGTTCAGTTTCTCACTTAACAGTCAGACCTTGAGAATCAAGCATCATCTCCCACCCACATCTATGACCTGCACAATCAAGGCTGCATCTTAAAGACACTCCCTCCACTACCAAATATTGGTGCATGGAGAGCAACAGAATTCTCATTAATCGCTGGTGGGAATGCAAAAATGGGATAGCCAGTTTGGAAAACAGTAGGGAGTTTCTTACAAAGCTAAACACAGGCTTATCATAAGACCCAGCAGTCATGCTCCTAGGTAGTTACTCAAGTGAACTGAAAGCTTATGTGCACATAAGAACATGCATACGAATATTTATAGCAGCTTTATATATAACTTCCAAAACTTGGAAGCAACCACGATACTCTTCAATAGATGACTGGATCAACAAACTGTGGTACATCCATGCAATGGAGTATTATTCAGTGATAAAAAGAAATGAGCTATCAAGCTACAAGACGACAAGGGGGAATCTTAAACACATATTGTTAAGGGAAAGAAGCCAGTCTGAAAAAGTTACATATTATATGATTTCAACTGTATGATACTCTAAAGAAGGAAAAACTATAGAGAGAGTAAAAAGATAAGTGGTTGCCAGGGATTCAGGAGGTGTGGGATGGGGGTGGGAGAGTAGAGGAGCAATGAATAGGCAGAGCACAGGATATTTCTAGGGCAGTGAAATTATTCTATATGATACTGTAATGGTAGATACATGATGTTATATATTTGTTAAAACCCACAGAACTGTGCAGCACAAAGAATGAATCCTAATATAAACTCTGAACTTTAGTTAATAATACTATATCAATATTGGTTTATCAATGTATCACACTATGCAAGGCATTAATAACAGGAGGGTAGATGGGAACTCTGTACTTTGGAGTAAGTTTTCTGTAAACTTAAAACTGCTCTAAAAACTAAAGTCTAAAAAAAACCAGGGTCTCGAAGTAGCTATTATCACAAAGAAATTTAAGTAAAACTATAAGGTTTAAGTAATGTGAAAAGCAAATATACAAATGCAATATTTCTTCTGAAACAAAAACATGGTGACATTAATGCTGTGAAGCAAAAAGCCATGGAAATTATGACCTTACCATCGAAAACAATAAAAGCTGACACATTCTTACCTGTCCTGTGACTGCTCTTCATACATCCTCTCCTTGCCTTCTTTAAAGAGTCTTATTGCCCGCTTTGACTTTTTCATCAGACTATCGATGTAGATTTTAAAATATTCATTTTCACTGAGCTGGGCAAGTTTCTGGTTGTCATCATATTTACTCAGTATAAGTCGCAAATGCTGATATGTATCAGGTAAAATATCAAGTATATATGGTGGGCTATTTTTCAACTGAAGCTTGGGATTTTGGCACAGTCTGACCTAAAAAAGAGGCAAAAATAAAACTTTTTCATAGGAACCACAATAATGTCTTTCATAGAAAAGTTAAGAAATTTATCAAACTATACTATTTCTTCATTTTCCACAATATAAATTTTGATCTTAAAACTATTATTTCCAATCTACAAAGAATTGGTAAGTATCCGCATCTGTCTTGATACAACTGAATCCAATTTTCCTCTCTCCCCATTTTTTCCCACATCACACATTTACTTTTCCCCTCTAAAGTTTTCATTCTCTCTTCTACAGTATCACGTTGTTCATGGCTTCGTAGAACCCCAGTGTGCTAAGTACTGTATACCACTAATAGTCTCTTTTGTTAAAATAAAAATTAGGAAATGGGCCTCTTCTGCTGGCAACCAATGTCTCACACTTAGATATTATCTTACTACACTGAACTCCCAGCTAATGTTCTTTCATAGATTTTAATTAACGTTTTGGTCTATTGTTCCTGAACCCCGAGGAGACTAAAACAAAGAGGTGCAATGTTAATAGCTGAGTTATTAAGTCGTAAGCAGGTGTCAGGCCCGAACGAGTCTTTTCCACCCCACCCCATCCCCCCACATTATATCCCATGCCTATAAACATGTGCTACAGAAAGGTTCAGTCAGTTCCATCAGGTGCCACCCAACCACTGGCGCATTTGGGCTGCCTGCAGAACAGAAAATTACTTCTGCAAACAGTAAGTTAACCCGTCTTATTCCTACCCCTCAAACCAGCATGTAAGGAACCACCCAATTAAACAATTTTTAAATGACAGGAGCGTTCGCAGTGCAAAGGTGCACAATCTCACACATAAAGGCAGGCTTCCTGAGAAGCCAGTGAAGCACAGGCTGGAGGGGCCCTCAAAGAGCTAGCCCTCTTCTGAGTCCTTCATTACATATTCTTTGTAACACTTTCAAGAGCAAGATATTCTTTTTTTTTTTAAAGATTTTATTTATTTATTTATTTATTTATTTATTTATTTATTTAATTATTTATTTGACAGAGAGAGACACCGCGAGAGAGAGAACACAGGCAGGGGGAGTGGGAGAGGGAGAAGCAGGCTTCCCGCCAAGCAGGGAGCCTGACACGGGGCTCGATCCCAGGACCCTGGGATCATGACCTGAGCCGAAGGCAGACGCTTAAGGACTGAGCCACCCAGGCGCCCCAAGAGCAAGATATTCTAAACACAATTGGTTAAGGTTTCTGCCTTTTTCCAGGAGGACTTCCCTTTCATCACACTTAACCTCCTGGCTAGGAGGCACTGGAGTGGCTGTGGGCATTTTTCAAATCTGGCTGATGGGAATCTGAGTTGGAAATACATTTAGTGTAGATGTGGTAGAAGGTGTGTGAGATGTCCAGTCACTTCTGTAATAGTTAAATTGTCGTCAGCCAAGGCAATAAAAGAATGGATTCAGGAAGATTTCAAGTGCCCAGGGAGCAGCACATGGCATAGGTACGGGAAGAACCAAGTCAGATTTGGTCATTTATATGTGTCCAGAGGTACCCAGGACTGGAAAAACACATGGGCGATGGAAGAGAATCAAAGTATAAAGTGTACAGCATCGAGATTATTTCTCTGATGTTTGTGGATTTATTAATGTTTTAAAAAATGTATAACGTGTCTTATTTATCAATCTAAAAAAAATTCACTTTCATACCCAATTTTGTATTTGTACTTTTGTATTACTTTTCTTTAAAAGGACCCCCTCCAAATTTCAGGTTCTACAGAACATGGATTCACCCCTGAGTACTCACAGTTGCTTTAAGAAATAACCATACGATTATTTTTTGTGTGTGTGTGGGAAGAAAAATCTGGCTCAAACTATCAAGCATCAGCCCTTCATTTAAGACAACCATTTCACACATTAATGGAGGGCATTACCATATCTTCCTCCTTGCTGTTGCATACAATGTAGCAGTATCTAGCATATAGTATAGATATAGCAAATGGGTGTATAGATGGTTAGAATACTTCATGTACATACATGTTATACATCTATATATACATAAATCATATGATTATATTACTTCCTTATTTTCATGATTGAATATACTAGTATTCAAATCAATAACCCAAAGGCACAAGCAGAAAGATTAAATATAAGAATATTATTTTGATCCCCTAAATTTCTTGGAAAGTTAAGATGCCATATAATTTATTAAATAATGTCAAATCACGAGAAAGTATAGTTAAAGGGGTTAACAAAGCTTTTCACTGTCTTTCTACTTTTGTGACTTCAATATAATCAGAGAAGCTCATTCTGCCCTAAAGACTGATGAAGTCCCAAATATGTCAATGATTTGACAAATCCAAACAAGATATAGGTTTTCAATTCTTAAAACTATATAAGATAGTATCACAAGTATATACAAATTTCAAAAATATCACCAGCCACATCCTACAGCAGGCAGAGTTTAATCTCAGCAACATAAAACTTGGTACGTGTGTCACAGATTGATAAATTATTAACTTGTAGTTAGGGAACTAGGCAGTTTCAAATTAATTTTGTCTACTGGTGAACATTTAACTGATAAAAAAAATTCTCTCAGGTATTTTCTTCAGACATTCCAAGTAAATGTTCTTTAACAGATTATTTTAAGTGTTACAGATTCTTAATTTACTATTCTCTACCTGACCTTTTTCTCATTTGCTTTATTTAAATTATAATTCTACCTGGGAATTTATTGCTTTATTCAGTACAATTGTTTGCATAACTACTATATACCAGGTACTGAGCTTACTGCCAGGAAATTATAGATGACTAGAACATACTTCCTGCCTCAAGGAGTCTGGCAGAAGAGACCTAGTTCTCTATAATTAACTTAGGAGCAATGCAATTCTTGCTCTAAGGGATCTTTGGAAAGATCCTGTCCAATCCATTCATTTTCAGATAAAGAAACGAAGAACTACAAAGATTAAGGGACTATTAAAAAATCATTAATCCAACACAAGAGCCTACATCTTCTGAATCTCAGGCTGATCTTCTTTCTAACTATATCACAATTTAATTAGAATTAGGCATATAATTAATGATCCCTAGCTAACCTCATTTACATTTTTATTTTTACACCATTTGCAAATTTCATTGAACTTCAGGACCCATTTGTTAATTCTACAAACATTTATGTGTCAGGCATTGTTTCAGGCCCTAGGGAATGCAGAATGAAATAAATCAGAGACCTGTCCTCAAGGAGTTTTCCAGCGAAAAAGAGAGATGGCTTAAAAAGGAATTACAGGAGACATTAAGGGCTTTAATGGAGGAGAGTACAAAGTACTGGAGGAGAAAAGCAGCAGCTCCCTCACATCTCGACATGAGAATCTCAAGAAAGGCATAGCTACATTTGCAAAAGGAATATTCCAGGCAAAAGGGTACGCAAAGGCTTGAGAGGCACCAGAGAGTAGAGCAGAAAGAAAGAGAAGTCGACGCAGTCATTCTAAGAGGTGAAGACTTAGGGAGCCTGTGGGTGAATGGCACAGGTAGATTTAAAATAGGTTAGATTCCCTTCATCTGGGCTTCTGTAGGCCATGCAGTTTTCTAAATTTGCATTTAGGAAAGTGTAACATCCAATGCGAACTATGATATGCTGCTGAGTGTACAGTCCATCAGTTGGATTAGTATTAAGCTCTGTGATTTATGACAGCTCCTGCCAAAAACCAATCACCCTACACCAGGACTATGACTTCTACACAGGTCAAATTCAATTCGATAAATATTTATTGAGTGCCCGCAATGTGCAAGGAACTGCGAAAAGCCAGAGAAAGAAAAATTGCTTTTCTAAAAACAGTGTGTTAAGGAGAAAAATCAAGCTCACCACAAGGTTCAAGTTCAGATTCAACTGACTTATACGTCTTCTAGAAATATCTAAGTTGCTCCCTATTCCCAACACAGAAAAGCTTTAAAAAGAACAAATCTACAGTCATATTATACAGTAATGAACTTTTTAGGGCCTCAACTAGTGCATAAAAGGATCGGTTCGTTAGCAAAGTTACTCTTTGCTCTTGAACTAAAAGGCAAAACACTTAGTATTGAGTTAGGCTACAAATTCCATTATAGTCATTGAGTCAAAGGATTTTAGAGCTAAAGAGAACCTTGACTGAACAATACTAAAACAAAGAAATGGAACATAGCTGAGTTTACTGCTCAAAACCCTAATGTCGAGAGTTGAAAGTCAGGCACTCTCTTCATAACACGACACAATTGCCTGTTGTATTTGTTTAAATGTATTTAGAGATTTGTAAGGGGGCCTCCCTATGTATGTCTGCGCCGTTTCACACACCTAAAAATATGTGTCTAACTATGTATATACTACATGTCCTGTATATTCACATACATTAAAATATATTTGACCATATCAAAGCAAAGGCACAAATATAAACACAGGATTTGCTAGTGCTATAACAATTTCCAAAGCATTAATTATTCTTGGAATACTCCTGTATTTAAAGATTTTCCCCACGGTGCCTTAATTAAAACTTCCAGTCAAAAGTTAACAAAAATGTATTAGGTCAGCTAACATATTTCTTAGGTTCCCCCCAGCCCCTGAAATGTATGAAAGAAATTCTACTGAAGCAAATGGAAACTTCAACAGTAAGGAATTGTGCCTAGACTATAACAGACTTCCATTATAAAGCACACCTCACTTCATGGAGGATTCAGTTATATTAAATCAAGCAATGTACCCACAAAGTGAAATTCCCCATTTTTAACAACAGTAGGAAAAGCTTGAAAGAATCCCTTGTCTGTGCTCCTCACGTAAATGTTTTAAGAGGTTCCTTAATGCAATTACACAGAAGTATATTATTATGATAAAAAGCATCCATGAGTTCTTTGAGTTCTTCCCACCTTAATTTAGCAAATCATCCTAAGTACATAAAAGTATATATATATATATGTATACAGTATAAAATGTAAAAAGTATAAAAATAATCAAAACTCTACATAAAATATTAATCGGGAAAAACTAGAAGGTTAGCACATAAAACTGGCTATGAATCTAGTATATTAATTAAGCTAGGATTTGGGGGCAACTACCAAATCACTTACAGTTTTCAATGAAGCTTTCTTTAAATATAAGCATCATTAAATAATTGATTAGCTGTAATTAAAATATCAATTGTGTGTTCATTTGTTCACTATCTTCCTTCCAAATGAAAACTGGTCTTCCTTAAAGGTGGAGGCATATCTCTTACTTGTCTGTTTCCTTCACCTAACGTAGAATCTTGCATACAGTAGATGAACAATAAATACTTGATGGAGGAAAGAAGGTGTAGAAGGAAGAAAGGAACAAAGAAAGAACTTCTCAGAAGAAAATAATATTGCAAACAGGATAACCATACCTATAGTGAATAAATCTATATAAGTGAGTACAAAGTTTTGAGAATAATTTGATCATATCAGATATTAGGGGGTAAAGAGTCTTTTGATTCTCTTCTCATGGAAAGAGGAAGAATCGTATATTCCATGGAATGCTGTGCTTGAATCTTCATACTATGAACACAGACGCTAGAATCATTCAAACCTAGGATCCTGTGCTACCATTTATTAGCTTTACAACTTTGGGCCAGTTTCTTCTAGAAAACTCTGAGGATGTTATGATTCTTTGAAGAGGAAATGTAAAGTGCTCTTCACAGTACCTAGCACATAGCTGGTACTCAGTACTTCTTAGTACCTCTCTTCCTCCCATATTTTATATTGTACCACAACATGATAAGCTCTGCAGATATTGCCAACATATGAGAATTTAGACCAAGGGCACTGACCGCTCTGTTGAGCATCATTAAGAGTTTTTTCAGCTCCTAAAGTTCTTTACACTACCTGAAACTCTGTAAAAGTCTGGAGTGTTTTGTGCAGGAAAGCAGCAAACAGTAATAAGCCCAGCTCAGTACTCCTGATAGGGAATTAATATATCAGCAGTACTCATTTTTTTAGCTGATGCAGTATCTGAACGGGTAGAACATTTACTTTAATAACTATTTTTGTTATTAGTGTTGGAAGACAGCATGAGTGAGCTTAACAATTATTTAAATATTAGTATGTTAAAGAGCTAAAAATTTGGTCAGTTATTTTCAAAATGCTTCCTTCATTACTAGGAAAATATCAGCAATTTACAAATACTAAAAAACAAAAACAACAACAATTTACCCATATGCCCAAGCAGAGTGGATATAAATAGTACTGTGGCATCATTTAAGTCACAGCATGTTTCTTAAATGATCTTAATTAATATACAGGATAAGAACTTATTTCCATCTCAATATTTTACCTATTTTCCCACTTAACTGCTAGAAGACTGATTAAAATATATGTTGTTTATTCTATACAATTTTAAAATGTGGTTTAAACATTACAAATGTTATTCCTTAAATCACTTCCTGACAACCCAACATAAAATTTACAAATTCTCTCAAAACTCTGTATATTTTCTTACTTCCCTCTTATCTAAGTAGAAGTTAGTTATCTACCAAGGTTTACTCTTCTTGTTCTTAGCCTTTCCTTCCCACATTGTAATCTAGGATGATACTTTATTAATTATTTCTTCTTCCTTTACATTTTAAATCACTCCCTACCTGCATGCCTTCTCCTCAATCTATGAACCTCTCCTTTAGCACCACACACACACACACAAAGTTATGCTCTGCTCAAACCCTCAAGCTATCTATCAGAACTTTCTTCCTTTTCACCAGTTGTCACACTTACAGAACTGTTAAGTTATCCACACATTCTTTCTAATCTAGCCCCATTACCTAAATGAAACTACTCTGAAAGGTCAACAATGGCCTCTACTCAAGAAATTCAGTGACTTCTTAAATTTTCATCCTGCTTGGTTTTCTCCATTTGGACTTGAATTTGGTTTCCTCAGAATTGGAAACTATCTCCTTAATTGAAGCTGTCTCTACCCAAGAAATCAACCTGCCCTAATTCCTTTCCTACCTCTCTCATCACTGCTTTTTGCAGGATTCTCTCTCCTTCACGGCCATCTAATTATAAGTACAACCCCACACACAGACAAAACGCAAGTCTCTTGACTTTTTCTCTGACTCTCATCTTCTACTCTGCATTGCAAATTTCTGCTGGTCTACAACTTGAAATACTACCTCTGTGGGCATATCTACCAAACATATGTCTCCAGTTTCAACTTCTCTCTTTAACTGCACATTCAACTTTCTGACTTCAAAATGGATTTCACTCTGGCATGTCAAACTCAACATGGCCAAACCAAACGTATGCACCAGCTCCCAAGCTTCCTCTTTTTCTTACTATGTTCCTTAACTCATTAACAGCATCACTGCCTTCAGGCTAAAAACCTCGAGTCACTTTCACTTCACCTTCTCCTTCATCCTCTATCTCTAAAGGGTCACCAGGACCTGTAAATTGTACCTCCAAAATGCCTCCCACATTGAACCTACACTTTCTATATCAATTCTCAATTCTCTAGCTCAGCCCTTCACTATTTCTTGCCCAGTCCATTTTAATTCCTCTTGATTACTACTCCTACTTTTAAGTTTTTCTCTTAATCTATCTTTTGTAGAGTCAAGAAAGTAATCTACCAGAGCATAGCCTTGATTGTTTTTCACACTCCGCTTTAGGTTTTAACATTTCTCTTATACCAAATAAAGTCCAAACTCCTTGAAAGAGCAGAAAGCCTCTTCATCTTTCTCTAACTTACCTTCTCAACAATCTCCCTTTACCCACATTCCTTCAGCCTGGTGTGTTCTGCACTTCCCTGGAATCTAAAACATCCTTGAAAGAGTAGCTGGGTAACACCTCTACCATGCTGTGTTCCTTATCGACTCTTCACCCCCCAGGAAGCACATGCTCCCCCACCATATCCTATGTTACAGCGCTTTATTTACACCCCATTACAGCACTTACTACATTCTAGAGTATGCAGAATACACCATACTACATAGAATGGAATGGGTATTTATAAATCTCTATCTTTCCATAGATGGAATTTGATAAGTGAATGGTGAAATCAATAGATAGCATATAAAGGAACTTTGAAGAAAGGAAGAGCTGATTTAAAATCTGAATTGTAAAGATTTTATAAGAGTTGAAAAGATGACTAACTGATTAAGCCTTTTGTTAAATGAATGTCCTATGTCACAAGGATAAACCAAGGTAACTTAGTAGGATTCCTTTAAATCTTTTACTTTACCAAAAGTTTTCCGGGCTCCCTGCTCAGCAGGGAGTCTGCTTCTCCCACTGACCCTATCCCCTCTCATGTACTCTCTCTCTCTCTCTCTCTCATTCTCCCTCTCAAATAAATAAATAAAATCTTAAAAAAAAAAAAAAAAAGAGGGCGCCTGGGTGGCTCAGTTGGTTAAGCGACTGCCTTCGGCTCAGGTCATGATCCTGGAGTCCCGGGATCGAGTCCTGCATTGGGCTCCCTGCTCAGCAGGAAGTCTGCTTCTCCCTCCGACCCTATCCCCTCTCATGTGCTGCTCTCTCTCTCTCATTCTCTCTCGCAAATAAATAAATAAAATCTTAAAAAAAAAAGTTTTCGCTAAAAGTGGAAAGGAGCAAACTTTGAGATCACTTCACTTAGCCAAGCACAAGTTCAAAATCTCAGTATTGAACAAAATTGTTCAGACACTTAATGTGTTATCATCTACCCAAGTCTAATAGTGCCCATGATTCTGCTAACATGGAAGAACTCCACTGGAGTAAAGGAAATACATGAAGAATAATTCAAATAAATGACATTCCCTATTCCAAGCGCCCAAGGACGGTGATATCTCAAACCCAAAAACACAAACAACAGGCATCCAAAACCTACGTTTTATCCCACATACAATATTTTTCAGACGTATGAGGAATTCATCTTAGAAAAGTATACCATTAGTTGTTAAAACAGCTGCATGTATTCCAAGCATCTTTGATTGACAACCTTTAAAATATATTATAGTTGCAGTAAAATTATAAAGATGGAGAATGAATTACACTCCAAGGTTGACAAATGTACTGAATGTACTGAGGGTAAAAGGCAGGAAAAGGCTATTTGGCATCATCACTTTTTAAATGCTTTTAAAACTCTTTCAATAATGTAATTTCAAATAAATGACAAGGACAGCAAGACAAAACGTAGGCAGGTACTCAACTTGCTTTGCTCTTTGGCATCAATTAATTCTTTTCTAATTTCCTGAACATCCATGTAAGCTCAGTACATTTAGTATCTATTAGATGGAAAACTGTTTCTTCCATTTTCCATCACCTGGCTAAGACGCTTGTGAAAACCATGCTCAGGAACCTCACATTAATAAATTATCATTCCTCCCATACTGATTAGTAATCATTTCCTTACCCTCACCTCAGCATTTCCAACAAGAGTACAATAATGCTGTTCCTAAAGGTAGTGCCCAGCAGCATCCAGACAGACAACTGTCTGAACAGTAGCCAGAAAAACAAGGAAGTTCTTCTTCACTTTGCTCCCACTGTACTTCCCACAGGTCTGTATTACAGTCTTGTCCATACTATATGGCAATTACCTAATAAATATAATATAAATAATAAATTACCATTTATATGCCTGGCTCTGATGTTGGTGTCTGAGTTCCTTGACAGGTCAGAGGCAGAGTTATACACATCTTATCTAGCTTTGTATCCTAGTAACAAGCACTTAGTAGGAACATAGTAGGCCTCAATACATGTTGATTAAGTCTTTAAGAAACCCATCTCTGTAACAGCTTTGAAACAGACTCCATATTTCAGGTATATTTGAACCTGGATATATATTCATGAGTAATAGTTCTGTCACTGTATCAAACAGGCATCCAGGGACCGGAAGAGTTTGGGCTTAGCTATTGACATAAACTGACACATCGAGCTAAGGCCAGAAAACATGTCTCAGTGGGATGCTTTGGTATATGCTACCATTCTTTTTCTCAGTAAACTGACGTTTGGTTACAGAACACTTAACATCTCACCAAAAAAAACACAACTGAGCAATGACTCCCTCCTACTCTCAGTGACCTTGTACAGAAGTCTGCCCTCTGAAAACGTAACAATTAGTTGGAACTGGAGTCTCAGTTGACTGTTTTAAATTCTGGAGGCCAGGGAATGGTAAAACTACACACTTCCTGGGTATTTCTCCTATAGTCTGAGACTGCTTCATATCCCCTGTAAGATAAGTTCTTTTACTTTGTAGGTAGCTGCAACATACCAAACTTAAAAGTTCATTTCATATTTATCCTTCTAAGATCTGCCCTTGTTGGAAGAGGCTTCCTAAAGAAAAAAAATGCTAATTAAACACCTAACCCTGCCTTTCACGTAATCACCAGTTAGACTTGAAAGTTACTATTTACTGTTATACGCAAGCTAAACTCAAGCTTTTGCTGTTATTTTATAAAACAGGTGATACATCAAGGGATTAACTTTTAGACTCATAATAAATATCCTGACGTAATCACCAGGACAATGTTGAAAACCACCTCCTTCACCACTGACAAAGAAAAAAAAAAAGGTAAACACATGTGAGGGATGCTTCTGCATTACACGATTAAATATATTTTCAGTTAGTAATTATCAATGCCTTTTTATTACTGTGTGATAGAGTAGTGATAAATATCCTGAAGTCTTTTATAGCGATTTATGTTCTTTCCCTCCACAAAGCCCCTGGATGCATTCATAAATGAACACAATCATTTTCATTCTTGACAAATAATGAAGACAAATAGGGACAGTCATACCAATGCACCTTTGCCAACACCGTTACCCACATTCCACTAAGTAGAAACTTTCAATAATAGCTTTCCTTGTGAATCAAGTTTCTCAACTGGAGAGGCTAAACCCAAACCCACAAAAGGGTTAATAAAATAAACAATGGCAGAGGCTTAACTATCACAAAACCATCTCTTTTACCATAACCCACAGTGAAATAATTATAAGTGGATAAAACTTATGTTAACAATCAGTTACAAACCAAAATTATGAATATATTCTTTAATGTGTGAAAAATAATGACTTTATATCAACTATAGCTCACCACTTCCTGATATCAGTCTTTTTTATTTGCTGTGCTAACATTCACTCACAAACATACAAATTATGACCTCTCACAGAACCCCTTCTGGGTTTCTGTGGGGCAGCTCCTTGGTAGAATCTGACCCATGTGTTGCCCACTCATATAACAGGTAAGCCGGGGGAAAACCATGAATTCCTTCTCTCATGCCCAACTAATGATTTAGGCAGTAAGAGTGACCTTAAATTGCATTTTCTTTAGAAAAGTAAAGACAGTCTTGTGCCTGCCAAATATATGCAGTTCTTCCCACTGCATATCCCTCATTCTTAAGTATCCAACGCTAAAATCCAAACCTGACCTCAAGCAGCAAGTTGCAATGTTCTGACACTATGACATCATTCTGTCTGGAGCATTTTAATATCACAATTTGAATAAACTGGCAGAAGCTTAAATAGGTCACAATGAAGCCCCAAACTAAGGATATTTATCTGGCAAAAATTTCTGGCTCTGCATTTAGCACCACCGGCCCTAGAATGGCAGGCCTATCATTCATCTATCCATCTGTACTTTACATAAAGATAAATGAAAATAAAGCCAATCTTATCACCTTCCTATACCGCTAATACCACACTGACAGTGGCTTTTTGTGGCAAATATTCATAGACAGTTACAGGCCAAACTAAGGCAACTGCTACTATATGATTTCATGGAGGCTGTTGTAGCACATCCCTACAAAGGATATTTTTTTTAAACCTCCATTTCTGCAGTCACAAAAACATCAAGAGCCCTGCATCAACTAAATTCATAATTAGCCCCAAATATCTATGAAATGAAACCAGATGGTATTACAAACATTTACCAATATACAGGGGACGGTACTACTGCTTCAAAAACAAGAACTATTACTTCTGCACAGCAGCAGGCTACATCTTAATCATATTTATTTCATAATCCTACTTAGTAAGCTAGGACACTGACAGCTAGTTTCTCAGTAGACTCCAGTAAAATATTCAGGTTGCCCAGACTTCTCAGGGTACTGACATCCAGCTTGACTTCTTCTTGTAAAATTATTATTCATCTGAAAGCAACATGCAGAAACCACAGAGGTTTCTGATACTCTCAGCCCCACCACCTCCACCATAAATTTTCCTTTCACAATAAACAATGTGCAATCGAAAAGGTTTCCTGTTTCAAAATGGAATAGATAAAAGAAACTGTAACTCTACCATTAACAACAACAACAAAAAGTTTCTTAATGAAGATGAATTCTCACAGATGAAAATGGAAACTCTCTCAAATACTGCTTCCTCACTTAAGGACTAATCTGGTTCTTCTTCTAGTAAATATTCTCAGCGTCATGCATTGTGGTTGTCATGAGTGGTCCCTCAGAGGGTTTTCTTAAAACACTTGTTTGCACTCGTTTGTTATTTAACACAAACACAACCTCATATAAGACAGAGCAAACACTTCCAAACTATTCTATGACCATGTACTAACAAAGAGCAGCCAACAGTAAAAACTTTGCATATCTGAGTCATATAGAGGAACTTTGAACCTTGAAGAGTAGGACAAAAGGTAAAAAAAACAAGTCTGCTCTGAATCCAACTTTTTAAAACACAGAATGGATGCAAGGGAAATGGTCAATCCAAGTCAAAAGACTGTTGCCATAACAATAATTATTAATTAAGGGTAACAATAATATTAATTGATGGTACAAATAAAACCACAGAAGAAGAAACCATATCCAGGGCAAATAAGGCTACACAGAGGCACAAGCATACAGAACTTACCACTTTGTCCATGAGTTTCCAAGTTTTCTCCACAGTCCTGCGATCCGCTGCTGCTTGCTTAGGAGGTCCAACTGCATCTTGAATAGCATCAATAATACCCAAAATCCGTCCTTTTCGGGGGTTTCCTCCTCGACCACCAGGGTTTCTGCCATTCATAGAATTTGCCATCTGGAACCTTAGTTCTTTGAAAGGCAGATTAAGAAGAAAAAAAAAAAAAAGTTGGTCATGAAAATATTTACCCAGCGGAAAATTGAACAGGTTAATTTGTACCCACTACATCCTCCATCAGTGAGAACAAAATGCCAGGTTCCCAGATTCAACTTCTCAATAGTTATGAATTTGCCCTCTCAATCTGTACACACAACAAACAATAACTTTTTGGAGCACTAAGAGTTAAAGATGCATCCTTCTCGAATTTCACATAGCAAAGCCTTGATTAATACCCAACTCATAACCAAAACAAACAAACAAAACAAAAACAAAACAAAAAAACAACTTACAGAGGTTTCCTCCAACTAGATAAGAACACAAGGTTCTCCCCATCCCTGCCTTAATCTCAATTCAATGTATACTAGAACTAAAGCTCCCAGAAAACATTTTGGGAGCCTCACTTGAAAACCTCACTTTCACTCTGTTAGATTTCACCGAGTTATATAAACGTAAAGATTATTCTACAGGAGCACAAGGGACATATCTGTTGTCAACAAAGGCTTAGGACTCGGATTTTCCCCGCTAAAACCAACAAGTACGGATACGGGAACACGGACAAACGAACACACAGTTCTTTAAACCAACGTGGTAAGGAGTTAGCCTCAAGTTAAGAGCCAAATAAACCAACAAATAACCCACTAAAAAAAGAGGGGTGAGAAACTGACAACAGCGGGCACAGAAAGGAGAAGAGAGTTCACTTATTTCGCTCCCTTCCTCTCGTCTCACCCAAGGGGAGTAGGGGTCCAAAGCTTTGTTTCGGGACGTCTGGGCCCCCTCCTTGTTCAGGACCCTCCCTTGCCACTCTCGGACCTCAGCTGGGGGAGAAAGGTGGACACAGAAAGGCCAGAGTATCCCCTCGCACCTCCAGCGCCCACAGACCCATGGGTCTTGGGCGCCCCGCATACAGCTCCCGGGCGGACGCACCCCCCCCACACACACACACCCGGGATGTCTGCAATCCTAGCCGCCCGTCTCCCTTCACTCCGTCTCCCTCCTCCCCCGGCCCAGCCTGGGTTCCGGTCTTTAAATACCCCTCTTCAAACTGTGCCGGCGGCGGCGACAGCAGCTGGAAGCCAGGGCTGTCCCCTGTGTACCTCCGTGGCCCACGGCTGGCTGCCCCAGGGCCCCCTGGCCGGAAAGAAGCGGCAAGCCTCCCCGGCGCCCCTTTCCCTCCCGGCCTTTCCGCGCTGTAGCTGTCCAGAGACACGAGTGTGCGCGGGTCCTACTTTACACGCACGAGCCCAGGGTGCGTGGGTAGCCGGGGTAGGGAGTGTGTGATCGCCGTAAAAGCACGTTCCCGAGGAAGGAGCAACCCAGAACGCAGGCCACCGACACGGGGAAACGCAACAATTACCGTCAAGACCAATCCACACCCGCTCTCCCCTCCCGCCTGATTCTCGGGGAGGCCGCGGGACGCCGCAGCAGCACTAGCTGGAGGTGGAGACCACTCGCTGGATACCCCACCCCTGTAGGATACACACACATAGAGACCCAGGAGCGGGGCGGGGCCGGGGGCGGGGCCGCGCGCCGCTAGGCCAATCCCACGCGCCCTCGCACTGCCCGACAGCGGGCGGCGCCAATGGGCGGGAGGCGGCCGTCCTCGCACTACCACCCAGTCCACGTCTCCCACAGTACACAATGGTCCCAAAGGAAGGCCCGCTCGCGGCACGTCCCAAATAGAAAGGGACTCGGAGAGGAATGGGGGGACGGGACTCACCCAGGAACTAAAGTGGAAAAGGGAAAGGAAATGGAAGAAAGGATGCCAGGCACTAGGGAACTGACCAATAAGGAGTGGGCGGGTGGGCGTGAGCATTGGGAGCCGGAGCCAAAGCCAACTGGGGCTAAAAGGCGGGACTTCCTGCGTCGCTCACCTTCCTAGTCTTTTGTTTCATAGCAACAGAGTAGTAGCTGAGAGGGTGTACTCTGGGCGGGTCCGAAGCTGAAGAATTTCATCTCCCTAGGGCTGCCAAACTCTTCTACCCAGGACAGCAGCCAAACAGGTCTAAGGCATAGCTTCTTGCTGGCTGTCAAAAAAGAGCAACAGTCACCCAGCTAGTTTCTAAGATGAAATATAAACCTCGCATAGCGTAAACGAGGGTTAACACCTGATTGCCAACCAAAACTTCCTAAATTTCTGAGTGTAGCTCTTTTACTGTTAGTTCTAGAGAGAGAGTGCAGATCAAACATCAGGCTGATGAAAAAAGCATATAATTGACAGTGCTGACCGAATAGTCTCTACTAAACAGGCCAGGACAGTAAAAGAACCAGACTATAGGAATTGCTAATATATGCATCACACCTTTTAATTTAGTGCAAGTTTCTGCATAAATGACTGAAGAAGAAACAGCTTTTGTATTTTGTTTGAATCAGGTTTGTATAGATTTCTCTCCGTCTCAAAAACAACTTTATTGTATCTGCCATTCTCTCCTATCATTTGTGATCTCTCTTCTGTGGTTCCATCACTATGCCCTTAGAAAGAACCACATCTGGCTAATCTTAAAAGGAAAAATCTACTGTGTTGGGACCCTTCTTTCAACAAGATCATAGATTAAACAAATGCCTTATATTTCTTTCTCTTTAACTTCAATCCTACCACAGGTGCTACTAACAATTGCTCTGGACTGTCATGCTTTGGAATTTTCTTTCCATTACAGTTGGTAGTGCTGAATACACTTTACACCTTAGGCTTCTCAGATGTGATATTTTGTGTCTTTAAAAAATATATATATTTCTATTCTTTCTCTAATCTGTTAACCTGACAAAATATTTCTCAATGGTTCTAACCACTTTCTAGCTAAATAAACATTTTAGTACTGTGATTACTACTGTCAAGGATCCTGAGTTGTTATAATTTACTCTACAGCCCTAAATTCAGATGGTTAAGATTTTCATTTGGTTAAAACAGACAAAACGAGCTCTTTGCAATTAGGTGATAGAATGTGGTTCAGAAAGTAATTTTGTTTCTTGCCATTATTTCTATGCCAATAATTAAAGAGTAGTTCCTTGTTTTCATGTTGTGTTTATCTACAATAGTGCTGACCTCTCCATATCTCCTCCACCCATTCATATCTCCTTTATTCACAGTAACAGTAGCTACATTTACTAAGGGGAGACTGCAAAAGGGAAAAATTTATTAGGCCACCTTTTAAATAAATTAAAAAATGTATAAACTGTGTATAGAAGGTTTTTTAGCATGTAGGAAAATAGTGGCTTAAGGGAACACTATAAGTACATTACTCATATTCACATCTGGATAAATGTAGAGTAAGTAAAATACATGTTATAGCATGTGGCATTCCACTTATATTAGTTTTGCAACTGAAAGAGATGACTTAATGAGAAAACGGCACTGCCTATGTTTCAGGCGTATTGTATTGATACAAATTATAAGCTTTATGGGATATGGTAATACATATATGTATATATGTATGCACATATATAATACACACACACAATATCAAGAAATTACAGCTTTATTCTCAACTTTATCAAAATTACATAAAGTCTAAGTTATGTTCTGACATAGCAGAGTTCCCATTTGAACCCAAACTAGGATTCAGGGTTTGGTTATGTCTGATTAACTGATGGGGCAGTAGCCCTTCCTGTAAGCTATTAGCATGAGTTGATGTACATGGGAGAATAAAGACCTGTTGGGATAAAACTTCATACCCCGGGAGCCTCCAGTGGAAATACAAAAGACTGAGTATAAGAAAGGACCACATACTGAAGGACTATAAATACAAGCACACACACACACACACACACACACACACACACACGTGTGTTCTTAGGAGACTTAGGAGCATAAACGGTAGTACTTCAAGGTGGCAGAGCTGATTGGAGAAAAACTTTTCTCATTTCTACATAGAACAAGTCAATTTCCAGCCCTTTGCAGTTTAACATGAATGCAGCATCCTTTGGCAGTGTGGTGGTTTGTAACCTGAGAGAACTTGAACATGGCATCTTCACAGGAGAGGGGTGTTCTCCTGGAAGACCCTGACCTGAGGCAGAATGCTAAGAGTCTTGCAAGCACCTTAGCAGCCAGTAGGTGAATAATACGAAGAGGTTGATCATCAGCACATGGGAGACCCTTCCCCTATGTTCCCAGAAAAGACTGGGAGACTTTGTGGCAGGAGTACTGAGAAATTTTGTAATGGCAACTGTGAACCCTTGTAATTGGAGCATTAATATTTAACATTAATATCTGTACTCAAAGGCTGGTGTCATCTGGGGAAATGTAGATTACAGTCCTCTCTTTGAACACAGGGAAAAAAATCAAAAATAAGACAACTCTTTGGGACAAATTTTTAGTCTTTTTTCATTCAGTTCAATCTTTTTCTTTTCTTTTTTCTAACTTTTACAAATTCACAGTGTCCCATGTGATAATAGACATGAGCTGACTAAATAGCAAAGCCTTCCCATAATTTACTTGACCCATAATAGTTACTCAAAAACAAAATGTTGAGTGAATGAATAGACTGTTTAAGGGTATCACATAGGAAATATAAGGCTGTCCCTGTTTCTGTGCAACGGAGAATCTACTGTATTCACAATTCTAAGCAAGATGTTACATTTCCTACAAGGCAGATTTTCAATGCCTCTCCTAACATAAAAATAGAAAATGACACAACACAAAAAACAAATCTTCCAGAGATTCATTTGGAATGGACACAAATTCACAGATAGAAATAAGAGCATTACTACCTAGTCATATTTGGGTTTAACAAGTCATTCCTTGTTAAGAGGAATATATTTCCATCTGTCTTTAACAACACATACTAATAGCTGGCAATAAGGGGTGGTGGATGTATGGTTTCATCAGACATAACCAGACTCTTGAGCACAAGTTTGGGCTTGACTAGGATTCTTCCTTAACAGTGACAGCAACAACAAAAACATGAATGGCAAACAAGATAGAACTTTATTTCTCTCACACACAGAAAAAGTCTGAAGCTAGGAATTACAGATAGGAATGGTGGGTCGACAATTTTCTCAAGGATCCAAGTTCCTATCTTCTTTATCATCCCAGGACCCAAAATGGCTATTAGTGCTCCAGCTACTACCGCTGATTTTCAGACTATAGGCTAAGAAAAAAGTGAAAGGCTATATTGAATTTCCAGCTCAGTCAATCCCCTTTCAGCAATTTGCAGAGAACTCTCACAAATATTTCTCTTTAAAGGACAGATCTGAGTCCCATGGCCAAGCTTAGCTGCAAAAACGTCTGGAAGACAATATGCTTTTTATATTAGGAAGCAATATAACCAACCTAAAATTGGACTTTGGGTTCTAAAGAGAAAGGGGTGAATGGGTGTTTGGCAAGAAACTGGCAATTCCTACCACTAATAATTAACTTATGATTAATAAATCAGTTCTGGAAACAAAAACTAGAGTTTCCAATGCTGGTGGTATGAAATAATGAAAATTTGGGATACTCAGTTGAAATCCAGAACATATAAATATATATGTATAATAATATATACATAAAATGTAATGTATATAAATATTTATAAGTTATCAGTTCCTTAGCAAAAACTAGTGTCTGCTATAACTAGATATATATATGCTTAAAGTTTATTATATGAAAATATGTATAGTAAATTATATATAATTCTCATTACAGCATGTGGGCTCAGTGATCCTGAACAATTCAATATCATAGGGTACAGAATGGGCAAAATCAAGTAAGCAACTGCCTTAATGCATTTCCACTCTAAAGTGTTTATCAGATTAGACAGTTATTTATGTGGGGGAAAAAAAACCCTTCAAAATCACTTCACTTCTTTATGATTTTCTTTCCCACACAGTTGATTCCCAGGTCCATCATTTCAATTATTTTCCAGAAAATGATTTGACATTTATTTTTTGTAATAAAAAGGATTTATACTAAAGTGTTAAATATAGCTACTTTAAAACTTGGAATAAACCTACTACTTTGCCTCAGTTCTGTATTCCGTCGTATCTCCATTGCATTCTTCATATTTCATAGTACAGTTTCCATGTTTCCCTAACATGCCTTGATTCAGAAAAATGTAGATAATTTTCTTTTCCCTCAAGACTATGTGTAAGGAATATAAAATTTGATTGAATTTGTCACAATAATTTCTCTACAGTCCCTGTGCATTTTGATTTATACCACATTAATACAAGATTGAATTTTTATTTTAATTTTTCAATTAAACAAAATATATAAATTCAAAATTTTAAGGCTGAAGGGGTTCTTGGTACTGATCACATCAGTCAGTTTGGCAGATCTAGAAAGTGGAAAATTTGTCCATGGTGACTGAACTCTAAAAAATATAGGTAATAAACTCAAATTCAGGATATTAATGTGTAGTATACAAACTATGTAATCGTGTGAGAAATATAATTGCTAATCAGACCCGTACTAATATAAACCAGCCATGTATTCATTTTTCTACTCAAGAAGCCAAATTATAACCAGAAAGTTCTGAAATGAATGTATAAATCAGAAGCACATTACCTCCAGGAGTAGCTCTAATAATGTCAACAGAGATTTAATATATTCTAAGTCTCCAGAAAGTCTCTCTACTGGTTCCCAAGCTCCCAATTCTCAACAGACAAAAGTTATCCTATTCTATTTTAAATCCCTTGATTGTTTTGAGACAAAATATCTACTAGGCATCCCACTTTATCAGTTATGACTTCTAACTGCTCATTTACTCATTTATTCAACAAACATTTTTGAGCATCTAATATATGCCAAGCATTATGTTAGACAATAGGGAATATAAAGATGATCAAGCAGTAGTCATTGTTTTCAAAGAGAAAGAAGGTGTATTCAGAGATCATTATAAATTCCAGTGGTAAAGCAGTAATTTCTTGAGGCAGAGATCATTATGAGAAATTGAGGAAAGGCATCTAACCCAGCTTGGAAAAAGTGATTACAAAGCTGAAACATATAAAATAAATAGGATTAGCAGTTAATCACAAAAGGTCATTACCAGTCAGAGGAGGCCTCATGAACAAGGACATAAAAGAAAAAAAACAACTTTGTATGCACAGGGAATATGTGGGTCCATTTTGTGGGAAGCAGAGAAAGGTAAATCAAAGGAAAAAAATGGCAAATGACAAGTAAATGAAAATGAGGCCTCAGGTGCCCACTTAATGACCTGGATTTTATCTTTTTTGATGGGGAACCATTGAAGGGTTTTAAGCCAGGGAGACTACACAGGATTAGAAAAGTGAGGCATATGACATTGTAACATTCATATTCCAGAGTGTTCATCTTGATGGTCAGATTGATAATAGATTGCAGAAGGATAAAACTGAAAGCAGGGTGGCCAGGGAGGGCATATGCAATAAGCAATGAAGATGACCTAAAATGAAGCAATGGTACTGGAGGTAAAAAGAAAAAAGTGGGATATTTGAGAAATATTGAAAAAAAATGGTTTCCAATCCTCTCTGCCCATTAGAATAACAAATTTCCAAGCTGTCCTCCTAGAGATTCTGCTTTCATTGATCTAGGATAGTTTTTAAAGTTCACTAGGGGATCCTAATTAGCAACTGAGGCTGAGAACCAGATTCAGTTAATGTAGTAATCACTGATAAATATAGGAACGTAAAAAGTGCAGAAAATAGAGGAGTCAAGAATGATGGTCAATATCCCAATTTTAATGATTTGGGAGATGAGAACCTCAACAATTATCATAGAGAATATCAAAGGACAGTCTATTTTGGAGAAAGGGAAAATTAATTTGGTTTTTAAAAATAAAAAAATTAAGGCATCTCTCAAGTAAGCAGAGGATATTTTAGTTGGATGATTGGAAATATATGATCTTAGATTTGGTGACATTGACAAATGAGTAATACTTGAGAGATGTGATGGCATAAAGGGAGATTATCTGGGATAAGAAGAACATTGAGTTGAGAGATGAACCTTGAAGATCAACATTCAGGAAAATATCAGAGAAAAGAAGAAGTCACAAAAAGTTGGAGGATCACAAAAGAAACCATTTGGGGGTAGTATCCTAGAAACCAGGACAGTCTAGGGTTTCCATGAAACAAACAACAATTTCAATTGTAGGAGAGTGGTCTGATAAAGAAAATGCAAAACATCCATTGGAGTTAATAATTGAGAGATCATTTGTGACCTAAATGAGAACAATGTCAATTGAAGAATAAATTGAAAAGAATGGGATATGAGGGTGCCTGGGTGACTCAGTTGGTTGAGTGTATGACTTCAGCTTGGGTCATGATCTCAGGCGCCAGCTTCAGGCTCCGCCCTCAGTGGGAGTCTGCTTGTCCCTCTGCCCCTCCCCCCACTCGTGTACACTCTCTCTCAAATGAATAAATAAAATCTTAAGAAAAAGAAAAGAATGAGATATGAGGAATGAAAAGTAGAGATTAGTCTTTTAAGAAATCTGTGTAAGGATGGAGAAGAGAACTTAATATCTACAGATGAATGCAGAATTGAGTGGGTTTAGGGAGGGCAAAATTTTGGAATGAAAGAAATTTAAGCATGAGTGTACATGTCTAGAAATAAATTAGAAAGAAAGAGATTAAAGGGCATGTTATCCTACAAGAATGGAAAAACAGGAGACCTCTGAGAATGAAAAGGGAGAAACATGGAAATATTTAAATAATAATATCTATAAAAGTATGCATACTTTTATTAAAAATATATTTCTAGAGGTGGTAAGAGTTTGAGGGTGACCATGTTTGTTGGTTTCTAACTCTACTAGATGAAGTGGTAAACAAAATAGACTTCTCAAATAGAAGGGAACGTAGGAGGGGTGAAGGTTTTGAGTTGAAGAAAAGAAAAAGGACAAGAAAGAGAAAGACACAGAATCTACTCTAAGAACAAAGTGGAGTTTGGAGACCATGAATTAGATAGTGATACCAAAGGGGAAGGATTTGTCCATTTCCCTAGCAGGGTGTTGGGGACGTAAGATTATAACTTCAAAACAGGTTTGTGTTTTGATTGAACAGATTTTGCAAAATGCAAGAATGAAAGAAATCAAGAAATCAAAAACATCAAATCTTTTGGTGAGAGAGTATAGTTCAGATGATCAGCTCTAGGGTTCAAGATGGGTTAGGAAGGAAGAGAGCACACAGAACAGAAAAGATGGTTATCTTCTTCACAAAGAGTGTTAACACACCTCAGCATCAGCAAAGTCATGTTATAATAATCCTGCCCCAAAAGAAATTATTCCACTTGCTTATGCCTGTGTGCAGGTGCTGGTGAAAAATTTTACAGTTTCGTATGGCCTTTTATACACTTTTATGTACAGTCTATATGTAGTTAAGTAAATTTTAAATACTCTGTTTCTTTTACAGCAAGTTTTCTCTTCTAGTAGCCAGAGTAAAATAAAAAAAAAAAGATACTTTCTCACATTAATAAAATTTTTATTTAATATGTTCATGGTACGAGTGCCTCGGAGGCTCAGTCGGTTAAGTATCTGCCTTCAGCTTGGGTCATGATCCCAGAGTCCTGGGATCGAGCCCCATGTCAGGCTCCCTGCTCACTGGGGAGTCTGCTTCTCCCTCTCCCTCTGCAGCTCCCCCTGCTTGTGCCCTCTCTCTGTCAAATAAATAAATAAAATCTTAAAAAAATAAACAAACAAACAAACCAATAAATAAAATGAAATGTTCATGGAAGGGTGCCTTGGGTGGCTCAGTCGGTGGAGTCCAACTCTTGGTTTGGGCTCAGGGTAGTGAGATTGAGCCCCACAGTGGTCTCCCTGCTCACCAGGGAGTCTGCTTGGAGTTCTCTGTCTCCCTCTCCTGTTGCCCCTTCTCCTACTCACACACGTGAGCATTTAGGTCCCTGAGCTCTCTCTCTCTCTCAAATAAATAAATCTTTAAAAAACCAATTGATCAATGTTCATGAAATATATTTTTTGCAAAATAATGAAACATTAAAAAGCAAAACTATTAACTTCATTTTACTATTTTTAAATAGTTGCCCAGACTACAAAGGACATTTTTAAAAACCAAGAAGGTTATTGGCTTTTTATCCATTTGTATATTTTAGCCGCTAACTTTGTATGTGCCTTTTCACATGGAGTGAAACAGCAATCATCTAGAAATAAAGTATCCTGCTAAGATGACATACAGAAACATGGGACAACCCAAAGACAACTTTCTGGACTACTACCTGCCCTACCACATGTCATTTTAATTTCTTGATCTATAAGTAAAGGGTATATACAATTATTAGTGAGATTCATTTCCATTAACAGGATGCTGCATATCAAAGAACCAGAAAGGGTACTAACCAAGCCCCAGCTCTCTCAAAGCAGCCTCTTAAAAAATAACCGTATTTTTTTAAAAATCAACACTATTAAGTCCATCACCAAAACTCTTGTTTCTAGCAATTGTCAGTATCTCTTCACAGACATTTTATCAGACTATGCCATTTATGAATTAGATTTCCAGTATTTCCAATCGGGGTTGGACCTGCGTATGACTGGGATCATCTAACCGTTTTCAATGGTTTCTCCTTTTTGCATTCTTTTCTCACTTCATGGTGTTGCCCCCCACACATTGTGTGCAGACACACACTCTCACACCTGTATGCGGCCCATGTGACTAAACCTGCTTTACTTAACCAATCTTAAGTTTCTAGGACTCACCTGTCCCTGCTCTTTAATGTCATAGTTTACCCACATTGTGTACATTGTATTCAGATTGTATTCAATTGTTTCAGACAAGCTCCTGTTTTCTCTCTCTGCCCTCTTTCTCTACATTCCCCCACCCACCAGTTGCTTGGTTAAAAAATTATGACAAATTTTCTCACATGATTGGTATATGAGTTCAATGTGTTATCATTTTCCAAACAGTTACATTTTATTCCAGGGTAATAGGATGTCTTCATCAGATAGCATTTTATGAAGTGTCAGGCCTGGGTAGGGCTGATGATTTTGGTTCTGTGCACCCCACCACCCCACCACTACATCAAACACCTCCCCAGCAGGAAGTCACTTGGTCCACTTATATACATTTTTTTTTCCTCTATCATGTCTTATTTTCATTTTGCCTGCTAACCAGAAGTAAGTGTCTATTTCCAATATTAAAAGGGAAGATAAAGAAAACTTCAAGTTATTATTTAATCTGTGGTATTAATGAAAAAGCAGATGTACTTTTAAAATAAAATTTTATGACCAGCAAGCTAGGATGAGAGGCAGAGACCTCAGTCAGGAGATATAAGCAGCTTATATTTTCTACAGTCATGAAAAGGAATATTCACATGAAGAATACTGACCTATGGAATATAGATCAAAGGCTTTCTTACCAGCTACAGTTGCATCTAAATATGAAGAAAAATGGATTTGAAAATAAAAGACGGCATTTTGGAAGGCATCCCCTGGGAAGGGACTGAGGTGATGAATATAATTAATTTTCTACTCTTCTCCTTATGCCTGCTCTCTAAATGACCTCCTCCCAATTTTCCATGATACTCTCACAGGTCACAAGATTGCCGAGAAAGCAATCAAAATTGTGAGCATTGATTTTTTTAAATGTACATAGAAAAATAAATGAGGGGATTGAATGAGGTGAATGTCAACAGTAGTTGACAAAGTTAGGTCAACTACCACCTGCTAAAGTTGGTCAATTTCCTAAAGAAGCTCTAGAAAAAAAAATGTTTATAAAATTTCGTGGGGTAAATAACCTTCTTGATTCTTCTCACTTGCTAAATCTCTTGACAATTCCCCCCCCCCCCAGTTACAATAAATCTGCCCAGAAAAGGAAGGAAAGAAGGAAGGAAGGAAGGAAGGAAGGAAGGAAGGAAGGAAGGAAGGAAGGAAGGAAGTTAATTCATATCCTAAAAGTCTCTCTCCTTTTTCTCATATTTGTCCTTAGTTTATTTTTTTAAGCATTTCTACTATTGTGTCATCAGTGCATATAAAGAACGGCCAGAGAGTCTTCGCTCTGGGTCAGGTACAACGTAATTCTTGCATGAAATTAGCTATTTCTTGGCAGAACTAAAAATAAACTGAGATGCTATCATGGCTCCTCCAGCTTTCAAGCAAGCTTCTTTTCTAAATTCTGGTGTAGATGGTTTATCCTCTGCCTCTTAGCCACAATGCACCTGATGGAAACATTTCTCTTATCTGTGGATATTGACAGAGATGTGTTTTTTTCAGGTCTAATGTTGTAGGCAATAAATGTTATTGTGAAATTGAAATTACATAATGCAAAATTAAGCCATATTATTGGTGGGAAATGAACAAAACTATGTTATATGTCCAGTGTTTCTCTGATACATACTGTAATTACCTGCTACTAGTTTATTCAACAAGTATTTGATGTAAATATATAATTACAGTGCCTACTATAAAAGTAAGAAAGAAATGAGTATTTAACTTGGGCAAGAGAAGAGAGGGAATGCCCCATGGAGAAAGTAAACTGGACCTTCAAGGATGTTGAAGGAGGAAAACATAAATTGGGAGATTGAGGTTAAATGGAATGCACAAAGGAAGCATAACAAATAATTAAGTCTGTGTGTCCAGGGGAAGGAAAGGTGCCAGTTTCTATGGTAGAAAGTTCACATTAAAAATGACAAAATGCAACAGATAATAAAAACCAATTATGGAAAGTTATTTTAAATGATATAATTGGGAGTTTGTACTAATTCTGTAGTCAAAAGGCAACTTTAAGAGTTACTGAAGAGGATAAAGGTAAAATAAAATCAGTATTTGAGGGACTTTGTCATTAGTAGGGTAAACTGTCTAAGAAAATATAGAAATAAAGAGAATAGTAGTGAGGGCTCTTGTTACGCACTGTTGACCCAGTTTGGGTTTCAACAGTTTAGGATCTGGAATGATGGGTAGTAGGAAGAAATTAGAAAGATGAATGTTAGACACACTTTAAAGCAGAAGAAAGATCATGACTTTAACTCTAATTGAATATGAATTTAAATGAAGGAAAAAATTACAGGGTGCTAGGGTGGCTCAGTGAGTTAAGCGTCTGCCTTCCCAGGGTCCTGGGATCAAGGGCCCCATGTGGGGCTCCCTGCTCAGTGGGGAGCCTACTTCTCCCTCCCCCTCTGCCACTCCCCTGCTTGTTCTCTCTCACTCTCTCTCTCAAATAAATAAATAAACCTTTAAAAAAATTAAATGAAGTAAAAAATAATGTATCTGAACATATGTGTATTTGATAAAAATAGAAAAGTCAAGAAAGGGAATAGACTTGGGGTTATAATGAGTTCATTTTCACACACATGGGCTTGAGGCCGTATTTGATGATAAAGAGGTCTTTCTCATGGAGGCTTACTGTCTTCTTCTTTATCACAATATCTAGCAATATCTGGCAAGATAATTGTTAGTTTGATAAATGGGGAAAAAATCTTAGGATAGAGAAAATCCCTGGGTTAAGAAGATCTAATACTTCGGTTCCAAATACATACCCCCTACTTAGTGATACAATACCCTTTGATTAAACATACTAAAAGGGGATTCCATTCCTATCTAGCCACTTCTGATAGTGAGCCACTCCCTTACAGAGAGCCCAAATCTATGTACTCAGAGATGACTCAGTGACCTCACTCAGTTCTGCCACTTGGAACCATGAAGAAAAATGCAATCATTTTTTTGATCGAAAGCTCTTCACAATATATCAGTATGATAACACATCGTCCCCTGAACCTTCTATTCTTTTTTTAAGTACATTTTTTTTAATTTTTGTTATTATTTTTTTATTGAAGTATGGTTGACACACAATGTTACATTAGTTTCAGGTGTACAACATAGTGATTCGACAAGTTTATATGTGATGTTATGCTCACAGTGTGGCTACCATCTGTCACCATGCAACACTATTACAGTAACATTGCCTATATCCCCTACTGTGTACTTTTTATTCTCATGACTTGTTCATTCCATAACTGAAAGCCTGTATCTCCCCACTCCCTTTCATCCATTTTGCCCTTCCCCCCTTCTCCCTCCCCTCTGGCAATCATCAGTTTGTTCACTGTATTTATGGTCCTGTTTCTGCTTTTTGCTTGTTTTTTTATTCATTTGTTTTGTCTTTTAGATTCCACATGTAAGTGAAACCATATAGCATTTGTCTTTCTCTGTCTGACTTATTCCACTCAGCGTAACATCCTCTAGCTCCATCCATGTTTTTGCAAATGGCAAGATCTCATTCTTTTTTTGTGGTTGAGTAATAGTCCATTTTTTATATATACCACATCTTTTTATCCATTCACCTATCAGTGGATACTTAGGTTACTTCCATATCTTGGCTATTGTAAATAATGTAGCAATAAACATAGGGGTGCATATATCTTTTTGAATTAGCGTTTTCACTTTCTTTGAGTAAATTCCCAGTAGTTGAATTACTGGATCATACAGTGTTTTTATTTTCAGTGTTTCAAAGAACCTCTATACCATTTTCCACAGTGGCTGCCCCAATTTACATTCCCACCAACAGTGCACAAAGGCTGAACCCTCTATTCTTTAGGACAAACTACTTTAGTTTCTTAAACTGTTCATCAGGTTATTTGGTTTCTATCCCTTTACCTTTTGGGGTTTCTTCTCTGGTCATACTCCAGTTTGTTTGTATCTCTTAAAATATGATCCTCATCTAAGGTAAACTGTGGACTTTGGGTGATTATGATACGTCAATGCAGGTTCATCAATTGTAACAAATGTACCACTCTGTTGGGTGGGTGATACTGATAATGGGAGAGGCTATGCATGCGTAGAGACAGAGGGTATACGGGAAATCTCTGTACCTTTTTCTCAATTTTGCTGTGAACCTAAAACTGTTCTAAGAAAATAAAGTCTTTTAAAAAATACGATGCTCAGGGATGCCTGGGTGGCTTAGTCAGTTAAGTGTCTGCCTTCGGCTCAGGTCATGATCCCAGAGTCCTGGGATCGAGCCCCACATTGGGCTCCTTGCTCAGCAGGGGGCTTGCTTCTTCCTCTGTCTCCTGCTCCCCCTTGTTGTGCTTTCTCTCTCTCTCTCTCTGACAAATAAATTAATAATAATAAAAAATATGATGCTCAGATATGAATACTGTTATATGTGGACTCACAGAGTATATTTGGACTTAGTCATCTTACAGACTGTTAAGTTTATTAAGGCAGTCTTCTATATGATTAGTTGTGCCTATGGGCTCATTTATTTGTTTAGGCTCAAGTATATTTCATCCAAAATGTTACTCAGCTATTTTTTTACCTATCTTGTTAATTGCATAAATAAACTTTCTCACCATTCATCAGTTAAAACATGCACACACATGTACACACACACACACCCAAACTCTATGGATGGATAGTACAATTTACCACACAGCAGGCCCAAATCCAAGAAAGTTTTTCAACTTTCTTAAACAACTTCTATACCAGAATCGAAGGAAGAGTCTTCAAATCCACTTCAGGTAATTTCTCTTACTGACTAAATTCAACATTTATGTAAGAGAAGATATCAGATGACATTTAGCTAATGCCTGAAATGGGTAAGTCTGTTTATTAGGAATGCCTCATCATTTTTCTTGAGCTATCATCAAAGGTTAAGCTTTAATAAGAAATAGAAATTTAAGGGAAGAAACAACTTTACAATAACTTCATATGTAATACATAATTACAGAGTTGTGCTGAATCAGGATTTGAGGAGAATCTCAATAAATCTAATACTAAATCATATTTAACTAGTTAAGGAAGCTTATCACTCTGGAAACAAAAACGTTTACTTAAGTCTGAAATGGAATAGGTGGGATTCATTCCAAAGAAGTCTTAATGATGCATGTATCATAAAATCCACATTAAAAATAGAAAAGGAGGCTAAGCGTAGTCATTAAAGCACAGTGTGTGAAAGTAATAAATGCTAGCTTGTCCAAATAGCACAACAATTGGGGAAGAGTGCTAAGAGGGAAGGAAACTGCTTTATATCAGTGTAAATTCAATTACTCAACTGACATGTAAAAACACAAGGCTGGATCAGATTGGGGCCAGAAAAAGTGCAAGTAGAACTTGAATTAACAACTTTTGATGGAACAAAAAAAAAAGTAGCAGTGGAGGGAATGAGCTATGCAGTGACAAAAGTTAACTGTAGAGATTAGTGGTTCCTGACTATCAGTGGGATCCACGCTGTTTCATGGCCAGAAACCAGATTTATTTATAGTTTGTGATGTCAAGATATCAGAAACTGAGAGACTGTAGTAGGTAGAAACTGAATATTAATAGGCCCTGGAGGTGGGCACTTGCAAATACAGAGTCCATAGTCCATGTTATAATTTCACTATCTCTGTCCTTAAGATAGCCCCAGAAAATAGTGCATTACTTTTCCTCTGATAATAGAAAAGGAAACAGTGTCTATAATTTCATGAGAGAAAAAAAATGGCACCAAAATGATGGCCACTATATTCACAGTTGGATACAGAAGTCAGGTTTTTCATTCTGATCCCAATGGAATGAGGAATAGAAAATTCTACGCTATTCCTCACACAGTGGAGGACAAGTACTTCTAATTATCTTCAGCCAAACTAAGTCAATACGGGCTTACACCACAGCATTTTCAGGAGCACTGGGTCTAATAGCAATGGTAACATTGACTAGATTCATAGTCATAATAATTTTAACTTATTATTTATTTCAAAAGTTTAAAAGGTTTTTTTTTGCGATTTAAGGATACAAAAGTATTATATTAAACACTTATGGTGAGGACTGATTTATTGAGTTAGACCTCAAGGGGCAGCAAGAAGGTAAATGTGGTGAGCACACTTTAAAGACTAGACAGAAAAGCAAATGAAAACATCAGGAGAACATTGCCCTGAAATATTTCTTTGTCCTTCCATCAGACTATGAAAATAAAGGGGAGGAGAAAAAAGATAGTAGTCTTAAATTAAACGACAACAACAACAACAACACAAATAAAAAAATCTAAGTTATTCCTTTCTCAAAGTGTTGACATTTTTAATAGACCAACAATTTGGTTGAAACTATTTCTCTCACGTCACTAAATGTTTTTGAGTAGCAAGGGAAGGAAAAACTTTATTTTTAAATTTTTTTAAAGATCATATTTATTTATTTGTCAGAGAGAGGGAGAGAGATAGAGCACAAACAGGGGGAGTGGCAGGCAGAGGGAGAAGGAGGCTCCCCGCCAAGCAAGGAGCCCAAAGCGGGACTTCATCCCAGAACCGTAGGATCATGACCTGATCTGAAGGCAGAGGCTTAACCAAATAAGCCGCCCAGAAGTCCTGAAAAGCTTTAAAAATCCTTTAATTTGTCTATGTTAAATAGCTGAACTGCTTGATTTTAAATCAAGATAGTTTATCATTAAACACTGACATTTCAATTTTATTTAATGTACAAATGGAGTGCGCTAGTATACAAACTAAACAAGATGAAGCATTGTACTAGAAAATCTTTAGTTTTAAGTGGTGAAAACCCATCTCACATCAGTATAAGTAAAATAATGAGGGAAAGGGGTGTGGGAAATGGTGCTTTTGGCTCAAGCCCAACCCGGGTTCCAGGGGCTCAAACCTTGTGTTGCCTCTGGTTGGTCCTACTTAGTAGAAAGTTAGCCCCTGGCAGTTTTAACCTTTTCTCATTCACACAGCTTATTATCCTTGTAAGGAAACTCTCCTTCTGATAGTTTGAGGAAACTAACAGGGAAGGGCCTCATTAGCTTGGCTTGTGTCATCATCCAACCCCCAGTTACTGGATTCAGGAGATTGAAGTATTGATTCAGGGGTCTCCCTGCAGCCACATGGGAGTGAGAATGAAATGGGGAGGTCTAGATGCTAACTGGACAAAAACCAAGTGTCCCCTAAGATATCTCATGGTTACAAGAGCTCTATATGGAAGATGAATAAGAAGCTCTGAGATTAGTCTTCACTCTACTGATTACTGCCTAGTAACTAGTCACCCAGTCACATTAACTTCAGTTTCCTCTGAGGTAGAAACATAGAGAGTTGTTCTCACAAGATGACAGAGTATTCTGTTCATCGAATGACAATGCCAAGACAGCAACTTTCCCAGTTTTACTTCTACCCCACCAACTACCCCATCTTGTTTTCTGCTGCATCCTCCGCTTGTAGTTGATCTCGGAATGTGGAACTGATTAGCACTCTACCCTATATCCACCTCCTACGCGTCTCCCACTGCAACATCCTTTAAATGACCTCATCCTCTCTTGCGGCTTTAGATATCATTTCTATGTCCAGTCTACATACCTATCTCCAATTCTGACCTCTCCCTACAATTCCAGACTCATATATCAAAATATCTACTCGATGTTTCCACGGGCATGTTTAATAGACCCAAGGAGAACTGATATCATAGACTCTCAATCCCACTTTCTCCCTCCTGTGTACCCCCACATTAGTAAACAGCACTGCAATTCATGCAAATACTTAAGACAAAAATCTAGGAATTATTCTTGCTGCTGTTTCTTCATCCTTCAAATCCATGGTTTTGGCAAATTATGTAAATTCTACTTTTAAAATTTAACTCAAATTCACCCTCTTTCTATCTCTACTTATTAACATCCCAGCCCTAGAAACCGTTGCCTCTTGGCTTGACTATGAGCCTCCTAACTGATCTCCCTTGCCTTCCCGTATCCTATTCTCTGCAAAACAGCTAGAGTATTCTTGTTAAAACACACCTTAGCTCACATCACACAAAACTCTCACATCTCACTCACCTTCCCAACGCTCTTGGAGTAAAAGCTCTCATCTCTAATATTACCTCCAAGGCCATACTGGCTCTGGCCCTAAACGTCTTTCAGATTTGACCATTCCCATCCCTCACCCACACTGGCTCATTTTGCCTCAGGGGTTTTGTTCCCGCCACTCCTTTTGCCTACCCCTCCTCTTCATCTCATCAAGACTGATTCCTTCTAGTCAGCTATCAATCTAAATATCACCTGTGCAGAACATTGTTATCTAAGAAAAACTCCCCTGTTATTTCTTAACTATTCACTCAATACTTCTGAACGCCAAATGTATATGTGTTTTTCCCACATGAAACGATTCGATTCTCCAATTCTGACGAACATCAACTGGGTGTCCTAAATTCACTCAGTTCTGATGCTACCCACAGAGAGTTAGCATTAGATCATACCAATTAGGAGCTCAATCCCATAAGATGACCCCAACCCAGACTTCAGATGCCAGTCACAAGTCTAGGTGGTTATCTGTGCTTCTAAGTGGCTAGGAATCGGAGGTTCCCACACGTGAGAGAAAATCTCTAAAGGCCTGATATATAGGGAAGCCATTTAGATTTCTTTCTAAATCAGCATGATTGTACCTAAAGTTATTTAAACCAAACGCCTAATTTATGGCCCACCAATAATACATTGTATATCTGCCTTGTAACTGAGTAGCCTAAAGGAAAACCATCTTATTCTTAAGATACCCATCAATGCTCCTACTACTTCCTGCATTGGTTGATGTTAAAACTCATGATTCCTGCCTATATGTTAATCTATCATGTTTGAGCTTTAACAAGATGTAAAAAAAAGTATTTAACCCTGTAAAAACTGCTCATTTTCCAGATACTTTCTTCCCTATGAAGAGCATGTTTCCTGGGCAGCTGTCCAAACTTGGGCTACAATAAAACTTTCTTTCTTTTAGAGATTCTAAAAAGGTTTCTTCATTTTGTATTGATACACGACTCCCTCCTTCGGTTTGATTAATTTGCTATAGCAGTTCACAGAACTCAGGAAAACAGTTTACTTACTAGATTACCTACTTATTATCACAAAAGATTTTAAAGGACCCAAATGAACGGTCAAATGAAGAGATATGCACGGCCAGGTCTGGAAATGTCCTGAGCACAGGAGCTTCTGTCCCTGTGGAGTTCAGGATGTGCCAAACTTGTTCACCCAGAAGCTTTTCAAACTCCATCCTTTTTGGGTTTTAATGGAGGCTTCAGTACATGTGTATGATTGATTAAATCATTGGCCATTGGTGATTAAGTCAATCTCTAGCCCTTCTCCCCATCTTGTAGGTAAGAAGGGGCAGGTGGAAGGGTGGGGCTGAAAGTTCCAATCCTCCAATCACTTGGTTGGTTCCCCTGACCATCAACCGCCTTCCTCAATGGCTTTCCAAAACTCTCCTCATTAGCATAAATACTGCCTGGTTGAGAGGTGCTTATTATGAACAACAAAAGACACCTTTATTGCTCTTATTACTTAGGAAATTACAGGTTGTTTCTTTTTTTTTTATTATTAAGAGCTGTGTGCAAGGACAGGATGAAGACCAAATATAAATTTGTTATAAATCCCAGCATCACAATTATTCTCCAATGATTCAATAAAAAATGGCAACCCAACCTCACTCTTTCACAGGAGTCTGCAATTTTTTTTTTTTTTTCTGTAATGGACTAGATAGCAAATCTTTTCAGTCTTACTCCCCATATGTTGTCTGCTACAACTAATTGACTGGTGTTGGCAGCAGGAAGACAGCCATAGACAGTATGTAAAGAAATAAAACTTTATTTGCAAAAACATTTTGCCAATGCCTGCTCAGTTACATCAAGCTGTTTTAATTCTCTGTTTAATGGCATCTTATTTGTGCACTGTGTTTTCACACATTCAAGTTTAAACTCTGCCCGAATATCCTCAAAAGAGCACCCCAGGAGAAACAAGCTTGACTACTATGCCATCATCAATTTCCCCCTCACCACAGAGTCAGCCACAAAATAAATAGAAGACAACAGCACACTTGTGTTCATTGTAGATGTCAAGGCCAACAAGCACCAGATCAAACAGACTGTGAAGAAGCTCTGTGACATTGATGTGGTCAAGGTCAACACCTTGATCAGGCCCAATGGAGAGAAGAAGGTATATGTTCAACTGGCTGTTGCCTATGATGCTTGAATGTTGCCAAGAAACTTGGGATCATCTAAGCTGGGTCCAGCTGGCTAAATCTAAATCTGAATTTTTCACCATAAAAAAATAAATAAATAAATAAATAAACTCCATGAGAGCAGCAGTGACTTTGATTATCTCCCTCATTGTTGTTTTATTGTTTGTTTGTTTTCCCTAACACCTAGTGAATGGAGCATAAACAGAGCTTGGCAACTACTTATTGAATGAATGGTTGGTTGGATGGATGGATGGATGGATGGATGGATGGATGGATGAAACTGGTATATAAAATTCAAAACACTACAGAAAAAACAAAACATCTCAGAATGTTTACCTAATTTTTCATTAGGACAAGAAAGATTAGGAAATTATTACTATAAATAGGTGATTTTACTATTTAAAAGTCTCTATTTCTTCCTTAAATATAATTATACGACATAACAAGAGAAAGACAAAGGAAAATTTAAACCATGTTTCCGCAGTTCATATTTTACAAATTCTACTCATTTTTACTTTACATTGAGGCCCTTCTCTTTAAACCAGTCATTCTCAACCTGGGTGATTTTTGCCTCCCAGGAGACATTTGTCATTGTCTGGAGAAATGTTTAATTTTAGAACTTGGGAGGAGGGGGTACCACTGGCATCTAGAGGACAGAAGCCAGGGATGCCACTAAATATCCTACAATGTACAAGACAAAATCCCACAACAAAGAATGATCTAGCCCAAAATGCCGCAGTGCTGAGGTTAAGAAATCTTGTTTTATGCTTATTTCCCATGAAAATAGTTCTTTGTTTTTAGGGAAATTTTATGGAATCTCCTGATCTGTAGACTACTTTTGAAAATTTGTGAGAAAGCCAATTTTATTTCCTAACATCCTTAAGTTTTGTATGAAACACAAAACAATTCTGAAAGGAACACTTCAGTTGGGGAAAAAGAAGACAAACCTCACTGTCACATTTATATTCCAAGAACATTTAGTCAACCTGATAACCTCCTTAGAGGAGTCAGACTTCAGACTGCTTGCTCCGTGGACTCATAGAAGATTAAGTGCCTGCTGCATTTCATGATATTCATTGGCCAAATGACAACAATGACAGTAAATTTGAGCTGACATCCTATGGTAGCAACAAAACAGGAAAGGAAGGAAGGAGCATTCCAAGGGCAAGAACAATACAGCAAATATCCTTTTATAGTTTTCATGTAAGCCTATGACTTTGTTGTTGCATGCTGATACCGTCCATTGTTGAGTTAAACTGGCCCTATGCCACATTACTTGAACAAGTTAGCTCAAACAATAGTTATAATTTCTTGATAGTTACTGCTAGAAATAATATTATACTTATTTCAATTTTTTTAGATATCAATAGGCTGTAGCAAGAATTTGTTGGTATAAAGACCCATTATTTAGGAATACAAAGAGAAACTTTCATAACCATTTACTCATACTTACCTCACACAGCAGGGGAGCAGGTGTGTGTGTGTGTGTGTGTGTGTGTGTGTTGAGTGGTGGGGAAGGGTATCTAGAAGATGAACAAAGACAATGTTCTGCACATTTTGACGCTGTTCATATCATTAAATAGATAACAGGGATTATACATGAACAATGTATAATTATATCTTCATGAAACTGCACAATATTTCATTATTCAAATTCTACTACTATCTCTGCGATTATTCCTTCCTGCCACCTTCCCAGGGAGTTCTTCCTTTTGTTTTCATGTGAATATTTTTTAAAGTTCGGCCTTGGGCTCCTTCTTCTAATTCTGTATTTATTTGAGGATTTCATCTACTCTAATGGCTTCAACTACTGCTTTCCTGCCAGTGACTTTCAAGTCTTTGCCTCCATTTTTCACCTACTTCAGGAATATCTATTTTTTTATTTTAATAGCTATGGATGCGTCTCTTTGGAAATCCTGATGGTGCCTTAAATTGCATGAGTCCAAAACTCAGCTCATAATTTCCTCCTTTTATATGGATTTTTCTCACTGACCCCCATCTCACCCATCCCAGTGGGTAATACAAAAATATGCAAGTCACCCCGACTCTTCTTTCTCCTTAATGTCCAATTTCCAATCCATCATAAAATTCTACTCTTTTTCCCTCAGAAATATTTCTTAAATGTGTTTAGTTCTCCCCTGTCTCCCACCACCACATTAGTCTGTGTTACCACCTCATCCTCTGATTATGATGCTTCCATGTATAAACATAGTCAATGTCAGCCTATTGCTCTTAGGGTGACAGACCTTTTAACATGGACTACAAGGATCTGTATGATTTAGCTCTTTCTTGCCCCCTTCACCTAGAATCATGCCTTTCTTTCTTTTGCTCTGCTCCCGTGACATGGTCATCTTTCCTTTTCTCAGACATACCATCTTCTTTTCTCCACAAGGTGATGGTGGTTGTTTCTACACCTCTCTCTGTCTCTTTCTCTCTCTCTCTCTCTCACACACACCCCCACACACACTCAGACTCCACTTTAGAAGGACTTTTGCAGGCCTCCTCTTCTATTGGCTCTCACTACCTACCGTTCAGATTTCAGATTAAGAGTCATTTAATTGGGAGAAGCACCTCCCCAGGAGCACTAGAAAGACTTCTTTTATTATAGCCTGAAGTGTAATTAGATATCTCTCCTTTATGGTGCTTGTCACGTTTGTTACACTGTTTATATTTGTTTGTATTATCAAACAGCCCAGCTGTCTTCCTTAATAGACGATAATCTATTGTGCTCAGCATTTTATCCCCAGCGCTTAGCTTGTTTTCTGGCACATGATAGGCTATCAATAGATATTTGCCAGAAGTATGCAAAAAAATTAAACTCATCATGTCAACCCATCAGTTCACTCCCTAAATGCTTATATTTCTGATTTCTCTTATTCTATCATGGTTACCATCGTCTACTAGACTCCAGGCCCAAATTTTCAGACTTCCTTGGCTTCTCTCTCTTTCCATTTTGCCACCCACACCTAACTGCTCACTAGTATCATTGATTCTACCCCAGAGCACATTTCCCAAAAGCCTTCTCATTGCCATTACTGCTCTTTCCTGCTATAGGCTGTCCCCATCCTGTCTCTAGGCTACTGCAAAATCACCCAGTTGGGTTCTGTATCTTAATCTTTTCTTGTCCCCATCTTTCTTTCATCTTCAAACAACACTGCTCATGTTGTTTCTACGATCAAAATGATTTTAGGATTCTTGACCATGTATTCAATACAGTATCCAGCAGGCAGCTTCTCTATAACCTTGACCCAATGAACATTTTCTTAGTTATCTCTAAATATTCTGATTTTCACATCTTATATTCCAACCAAACTGAAATATCTCATGTTCCCTGGACATGCCTTGTTTTTAGCACTTCTAGGACTTTATCTATAATACTTTCCCCCTCAAGCACACATTTAACTTTCCTTTTCTAGACTGCTTTCTTGTATTCAAGGATTGGCTCTTTTTGTTTTTGTTTTTCTTTTGTTTCACATTTTTATTTCGGTTTTTTAATTTAAATTCAATTAATTAACATATAGTGTATTGTTAGTTTCAGAGGTAGAGGTCAGTGAATCATCAGTCTTATATAACACCCAGTGCTCATCACATCATGTGCCCTCCTTAATGTCCATCACCCAGTTACCCCATCCCTCTACTCCCCCCCGCCAGGATTCTTTCTTACTAGCCTTGTATAGACTAGGGTGATCAACAAATGATCCTTAATAGATATACTTAACGAATTGCCTCATTCCTTTCTTTTTTTCCTATGTAGCATTAGTTTACATATCTTAATGTATTTTATATCTTTCGATCAGAGTTTTTCCATGCCTTTTTCTGAAAAGACAACCACCAAAAGAAGATTTTTATGAAGTCTGCCTCCTTTGCCTTTTAAGGGTACTTCATTTCTTTCAAAACTGACAAAGTGATAAGAGCAGGATTTTTAAAATTATGACCTAGGAACAACAAGCACAAACACTTGTTAAAAATCTGTGCTTTTCTGTACTCAGAGATGACATGCAATTTATAAACTGATCAAAGCCTGGAGAAAGATGAAGTTTATCTAAAATAATAATACACACTATAAATACTAAAATAGCAGCCCTGGAAAAGTTTAAGTTGGCTTTCACTGCAATATTTACCTTTTATCTGAGGAAATCTCTCAACTGTTTCTTGGGGATGTTAACCATGGGTGTTCTTAGCAATTTAGGCTAGGACAACTTATCATAGTATTGATTGTATTTATTTCCAGGTAGTCAACCTAGAAACTGTAATTTTGAATTGTTAACACCACAGATGTTTTTTTCATTTCTGCAAAAACACTAA
Source organism: Callorhinus ursinus (assembly GCF_003265705.2). Lineage (NCBI taxonomy): Eukaryota > Metazoa > Chordata > Mammalia > Carnivora > Otariidae > Callorhinus > Callorhinus ursinus. Next base: position 43,879,436 of record NW_027397063.1, read on the forward strand.
ACTTAAGTAAAAAAAAAATAGTATTTTTAACAATTTTACATACACTCTACCAAGTGCTTTGTACATATTTTCCAGTAAGACTCTACTATATTTTAAAGCAGATTTTACTTTCCATTTTAAATATTCTTTACACATAAACCATGTAAGTATTGAGATTTTTCTATTAAGTATTTATTCACCTACTTTTTTTTTTTTATCTTAAATGTCTTTCATATAGTTCATTGCTCCAAGCCATAGGTATGTATACACACACATCTAAGTAGGGTTAATAAAATACATACATAGCATAAAAGATTTATAGATTAAAATGAGACTATGAAAGTATATGGTGTAAAGTTTAAATACAATCTTTAAAGAATCTTCCCCATGAAAATCATGGTGGTAAAACCACAAACCAACCAATGCATGGAAATCTTTCTTTTTAAGTTTCAAGACTTTTCCAAAAAGAATTTAAAGCTGTTGAAGCCTTTTCTGTGGAGTAAACTGAATGTACACGTGTGGAAGCATCTAAAAATAAAACGATGTAAACCCTGCACTTTAAAATTCAACTCTTGTGATCATGAAAATGAGTGTCGGTGTCATCTTTCAAAATTGAGATACAATGTGGAAACAGACCATTATCTCTTACTATGCCTTAGTATATGGCAAGAAGAAAGTTTATTTACTTAAAAGTGAAATTATAATAAAGAAACCCTACTCTATTGAGTTTAACATTAATTTAACATCTATTTATTAATTCTTAGGGTAAAGATAATTTATGAGATAAAAAGTGTTATTTAAAACATTGACACCAGTAAAACATTGAGAAAAAAACTTTATTTTAGTAACAGCTAAATTAAATTAATGGAACATCCCACTTCTTAACAATAACAGCAGTGACAATTATTACTATTAGTGTTACTTACATATTTGGCAGCATCTTATAGTTTTTTATTTTGGCTAACAGAGTTTATGGAACTCACTTTGCAGCATACAAATTTGCCTTTGGTTTGATAGGTAATCATCATTTTGAACACATTACTTTACATTTGTTGAATATTGAATGGGTACCATGTACTATGCAAAATATTGTCCTTGTATTTTTTTGAGATAATTCTTTAGTTCTTATAACACCCTTAATGAAATAGGTGCTATTATCCCGATTTCAAGAAACCAAGATTTATAAAATTAAGTAGTTCACCCAAATCATATAGCTAGTAATTGGTATAATTGGTTCAGACCTGGGTCATTCTGATTCCAGAACCCAAGCTTCCAACCCTCTCACATCATTATTGACTCCCTAAGCTGAGATTTCCTGATCTAAGACTGTTACAGCTTTAATCCTAACAAAGACAGGAACTATCAAATGTTCTCTCTATACTAAAACTTAAAAATGGGGCTCAGATAAATCAATTATCTTGTACTTAAATGTTATACTTAAAGATAAAAACCATGGTTTGTCTACATTTAGAGCCCAGGCTGTTTTCGCTATACCAGTCCAACTGGACTCTTGGCAAAGATAGAAATGATCTCTCTTGGCTCTCTAATAATGTAGCCACATGTGGCTATTGGAACACAGCTGATGCTAATAAGGAACTATGTCTTAAATTTTAGTTAATTTTAATTGATGAAAATTCAAATTTAAATGCTACATGTGGCTAATGGCTACATTACCACACAGCACAACCAGGATTGAACTCTATTATCCTGACCTCTTAAGCTGTATATAAACAAAACCTGATGAAAAAAATGTAAGGAACTTAATTACTAAATAAACTCAATTATTATTCATTACTTAATCCTTTCATTCAATATAAACTGGAATTTCCAAGTAAAGTAACCCAGCCATATCCAATGTAGAACTCAAAACCTTTTCCTTCTTCATCTTTGCGCTAAGTTCACTTTTTTCCCTAGTTGCTTTATTTCTACTTAACTTTTTTTCAAATTGCTTAAAAAATCAAAAGATACACATTAAATCATGCTGGAAAAATATTTTGCTGTGCATCCTTGATAGTCTTTCCCTTTAGTTTTCTAACATCTAGAAAATTTGAGCTCTGTCTCCAATCTGTTGTGCAGGAAATCTGTTTTGTATTTTACTGGTCGTGTTGTGACATTCACAGATCAGTAAATTCCAGTTTGGAGGACTAAGGGTCAGAGATGAGGCAGTTAAGTCAAAGGGGATGGAATTTAATGTCACCGTCCCTAGTCTGGGCAAACAACTGAAGGCACGAAGATTTTGGTTTTTCACTCTTCTAGTAACATGGGAAAACATCCCAAAGGCTTACAAAATTAAATGTTTCCCCAAGCTAAGGTCTGTGACAAAAGTTATTGGCAAATGAGATGCCTTGGTATGGGTCTAAGCTGCCTACCGGATGGACAGTAAAATCCTTGTCCTCTTACTACCCTTGTTAACACTGCAGGACCTGAAGCTACATCGAGATGTGATTTATATCCTAGAATTAGTCTTAGAATGTGGTATAATATCAACCCAGACTTCTGAGAAACAGCAAATAAAACAATTATTCTTTAGCTTGTCGAATTGCCATAGATCCTCCCTATGTGACCCCTTTTCCTCCTGTCCTACTCGCCTCCAGAATCCAGAGGGTAATCCCAAAGTTGCTGGGTTACAAAGAGGTATTGATCTATACTAACACACAGTCATACCTGCTGAACAGTTTCTACCATGCGCATTTACCTGATTTTTCTCAGAATCCAGGTACTTTTGCAAACACTTCTATTAAAATCTGAACTCTTTAGAAATGGCATCTCCCTGACACCTGCCTGGTTCATTCTTAACAGCATGCGACTCCTGATCTCCGGGTCCTAAGTTTGAGCCCCATATTTGGTGTAGTGATTACTTAAGTAAATAAATAAAAAATTTTAAAGATTTTATTTATTTATTTGAGAGAGAGAGAGGGGGCAGGGGAAGGAGTAGAGGGAGGGGAGAGGGAGAGGGAGACAATCCTAAGGGGACTTTGCCTTGGTGCTGAGCTCTGGGACTCGGGGTTAGATCCCTCCAAGGGAAAGATCATGACCCAAGGTGAAACCAAGAGACACAGGTTTAACCAACTGAGCCACCCAAGTTGCCCCAATAAATAAGTTAATTAAAAATAAATAAAAAAATAAAATGTAACATTGTGGGGGTTTTTTTAAAAGAAGGAAATGACATCTTCCCTGTCTTCGTGATTTAAAAACCAAGCACCATTCTCTTGTCATAATCATTTCCTTTAGGTCTTTCTCTTTTTTTAACCTGATTCCAGTTTAACATTAAGCAAAAATTTCATAATGTAACTATATATCAGCAGGATGAAGATGATTTCAAAATCATTAGCTGTATTTCTTGTCATTCACCTCTCCTGAACTTATGTGAATGTTATTATTAAATTAGATGGATTAAATGGAAACTTTACTGGTTTTCTGTTTGCGTTTATTTATTTATTTTTTTAAAGATTTTATTTATTTATTTGACAGAGAGAGACACAGCGAGAGAGGGAACATAAGCAGGGCAAGTGGGAGAGGGAGAAACAGACTTCCCGCTGAGCAGAGAGCCTGGTGTGGGGATCGATCCCAGGACCCTGGGATCATGACCTGAGCCGAAGGCAGATGCTTAATGACTGAGCCACCCAGGTACCCCTTCTGTTTGTGTTTAAATCCTGACTCTGACTCTTGCAAGCCATGGCCTTGGTTGAGTTCTTTTAATTCTCTTAGTCTTGACATCTTGACATAGACTGCTAATCACTGAAAACACATTTTCCTAGTATTTGAGGAATAAATGAATAAAAATATTATTCCTACTATTTAATTTATAATCAAACATGATTCAAAAAAGAATTACAATGGTTTTTCCTGAGGCTTTACCTGGAGCTAGTTAATGCCAATGAGTATATTTTTAAGAAAGAAAGAATTCTCAATGTATAAGCCAGAAATGAAGCACCACTTCTTACTGATCAAATCAATTCTTCTTCCTGGCTTTCTTTATTTTTTTGTATTTGCTCAAGGAAGTCTTCCTAAAGTCCAAACAAGAGTTCATTGTTGAGATGAAGTGAAACCCCAACCTCTCCACCACATGGAAGTAGTAATTAGACCAGGCTTGTGTGTACAGTTAGGTCTCAGTCAACCCTGATGACAAAGACCATTGTGACATACACACTAAACTCAGAGATTATCTTGAAACTGCATCTTTATAAATTTCAGTGTATAGTTCTGCAACACCTTTAACCAGGATTGTTTTCTGGATTTTTACAGGATCATCTACACTTTTATCTTTGTGGAAGTGTAGCCATGATGTTCCTATGAAATGTTAGATCAACTTGTTCTTATTTTCTATAATAAAGCAGGAAAGAGGGTTTAAAAAGGCAATAAAAATGGAATTATAAGACTGTATAACTTTTCTCGTTGCATACTAATATACTACACTGTGAACATTTGGGTACACACTGAATGTCAGCAATCAGAACATAGCAGGTTTCTCAAACCATACAGTCTATGTTTTAACATCCCACACATTTTGATTAAAAATTGAAAATTTTTTATTCAAAGCAATAAAGCCCACTTCAAAACTGACATAACATATCCAGAAATCAAAATTAAGTTTTCATGGAATCTAAGTGCTATCTGAGTTAAATTAGCTTTTGCAGAAAAGTTTAAAAAATGGCATTGCAGTTATTTCTGAACACCCTGTAATATATTAAAGGACAACTTTGCAGTACATTTGCAAACACCTGAAAGATGTCAAGAGAATAAGTTATTCTCAGTAAGGAAGATTTGGTTGCATGCCTTTGTCCTAACTTTAAATGTAAAATTTAATAAATTGTCAAAATGTTAACTGTGGTTCTTAACAAACAAAATACACCACTACTAGTTGAATCCTTTTTCTCAGAAGACTCAGATTTGTGTTTAAGTTGATAATATGTCCAGCTACAAACAGACTCCTCTGCAGCTAGAAGTGACTACATGACCAAGACTAGACAGCAAGATGTTTGAGAAGACCCTGAGGAAGATATTCCTTCCCAAATAAAAGGCAAAATCTTAGTAGGATAAACATTTTGGCCATTTGCATGTTCTACTGCCCAGAACACAGATATGATGACTAGAGGTGTAACGTCAATCTTGCAATCATGAGGATAAAAGACTATATGTCCAAGATGGTAAGAGCAGGAAAATAGCATCCGAAGAACTAACAACATCAGGAAACTGCTTCAAGTGTCAGGACTGCTCCTGTGAGATAACTTGTTGTATGAGAAAAATGAACGACCTAACTGATTAAGCCCCTATCGGTTGTGTTCTTTGTAGAATGCAGCCAAACACAAACCTAACAGATTCCACACACTATAAAATTACAAACATTATAAGCAGTGATGTTTAATTATTTGGCTAACATCAATGATAGAATGAAAAATGGCAATGTGTAGAAATAGGAAAGAGAAATAATGATTTCATATTTTTAATATGTGCATGTTCTCTTAAGTATTCTCTAACCAATCTGCTATAAAATACAACGCTCAGCATTTTTGCAAACTTTCAGTCATTCCAAAATCATGTTTTTTAAAATGGCTTAAAGCAGGCTACTCAATAATCAAATGGATAGTAAATTCTTCCCTAGTTTGTTCAAATATAAAGCAGAGTTGTAAAAATTTGATATCAAAGTCCTTAGGTTAAAGTGATCCAATCAGAAGTACTGGATGATAGAGAAAAATGAATTTCCACTCTCTTTGGTAATTATCTCTTTACACAATAGAGATGTATGATATAGTGATAGAATTTCTATTTGTTAAAACCAGCATTTGAAAACACTTACTAATCAAGAAATAATTTCACTTATGAAAATTTAAAAAATAAGATTGGTTGTAAAAAAAGCAGGAGTTGTTTCTTCATGACACATCCAGTGTTTCTTATTTAAATAAAATCTTGATTCTCTGATCTGTTACTTATATACACATTTAATTTTGATACTGTATGTAAATGAAGTTTATCATTTCTTCTGAAAAATTAGAGTAAATTTAATTTCTATCATAAGAAAATCTTTGTAAAAAATACTCAGGAACATCCTCTGTACCAATTTCCTTATGTGTAAAATAGGTAGGAGAATATTTCCTCCCCCATAGGGTTGTTAAATGGTATATATATTAAGCACATCAAACATGTCTGGCACAAAGTAAGCAAATATTAATTAAATATCATTATTCCCACTGCTAGGGAAGGGAGATACAATGACGTGTTTCCCCAAAATTGGTGCCTTCCTTCTGCAGTGTTGAGCATTTGCTGAGAAGTGGCTCCCCAACTAGGGACTCCATTTCCTAGCTCCTCTTGCACCTCAGTGGGCCTGTGTGTCTAGTTCTTGCTTGTGGAATGTGAGTGGCAGCGGAATATACCACTTCTAGGTCATGGTATTTACCAAGTAGGTATGTTTCTTTATGCTTTTTTCTCTGGCCAGTATATACAGATGAACTCCAAGACCCTATGAGGCGAAGAGGCATAAAGTAGAAGAACCCTACATCCTTGAATCACCAAATGGAGGAAAGTCATGTATGCAGGAACAATAAACTCTAGAATGAGTCTATTACATGAGTAAGAAACAAACTTCTATGATGTTAAGAGACTAAAATTGGAGAGTTAATTTGTTATGTGTCAGCTGTCAAAAGTTTTATGAAAGTGATTTAATAAAATTCATATTTACCACATAAGCTAAAAGTAAAATTCTGATTTTTTTCTTATGAATTGGTTATGATAGCCTGAGAGTTGTGTATTTTCTAATTAAATATCAAAGACAAATTTTAACATCATTACATTATTTCTTCTATATGTTTTAAAAACATTAACTTCTATGAGGTTTCCTTATAAAACCCAATTAATTTTTGCAGGTTTGAAATTTAATTATTGAAGATATTTATTGAAGAACGCATTATAGAAGCTATTATAATTCAAGATTTTTTTCTTTTTTTGCAAATGAATGGTCATAACAGAACTTTACAATTTAAAAACCAATTAAAAGGAAAGATGTTCTAGTAATTGATGTTCTAGTAATGTTGCTGGTGAGCAAAAATCTGTTAATGTAAGTTGGACCATCTTTCAGTCGACATTTGTCTCAAATGATACTACCTGTGATTTTAGTTATGATGTTATGACCAGAGCCTATAGCTATTTCTTTTATATAAATAATTAGATTTTTATTTCAAAGCTTCTATAACTCAATTCTTAAAAGTAAAATGATGACAGTGTAAAAGAGTTGTGGTAATACCAAAAATCTCAGTGACCTTACTTTTTCTAATTAAAGTAGAGAAATACTTATTTTGACATATTTATGATATATTCAGATCCTGAAAGGCAGGGATCTATTTATCTTATCTTTCTATTTATCTATCTATCCATATAAATATGCACACAGGTATAGTGTTTGGTTTTCCATCTGACCCCTACTCAAAGTATGAGCAGAGCTTCTATAGTTTATTTGTTCAACTAAACATCCTTTAAAAAAAAAAGATGTATTTATTTGAGAGAGAGAGAGCATGGAGAGGAAGGGCAGAAGGAGAGGGAGAGAGAGAATCTTAAGCAGCCTCCACTCCCAGTGCAGAGCCAGACGTGGGACTAGATCTCATGACCCTGCCATCACGACCTGAGCGGAAATCGAATTGGACACTTAACCGACTGAGCCATGAAGATGTCCCTAAACATCCTTTTATATACTTTTTTTTCCAGATGAGCTCCAGACTTGTATGTGACATTAACAGTATGTTTGTGTTATGCATTGATGTCTGTATATGCATGATTGTGATTGTGCATTTGTAAGTGAAAAAGGATAGATGAGAACTCTTATTCTACATGTTTGGGTGCCCCACCTTCTTGAAAACACTTGCTTATAGAGAAGTGAAGAATTGCAGGTCTCTGCTTGAAAGTATCTTAAAGCATTAAATTTTTTTGTAATAATTAATGCTCATCTTAAGGGCATAAGGATATGTTTCATTTTGGCATTAACAATTCTATTCACTTGGGTTTCACTGTCCTGTTATGTTGAAAACAGTCAATGATTAAATTATATTTAGTCAGGGAAAGAGATATATAACCTATCCAGTTGCTGTGAGAATTACATTTTTTTGGTTCACTGAAATAATCTAAGCAAGAAAAAGACAGAAACTTTGTAAATGAGTAAGTCAATATATACTTATTAAACAGTATTTTGGGAAAATACTAAGTAGTATTAAAAATGTTGGTCATAGTTCTTTCACCAAACATACTCTGGTCATATTTTGAGATGATTCCTCTTTACCACACACATTTTTTTTGCTGTGGTAGTGGTGTTTGAATAATTTATCAATTTTTGCCTCATTATTTTCCAGATAAGATTATATCAGACTTGCTTCATTAAAATTATATTTCAAGAAGAAACACACACACAAGGCATACAGGAGTATATATTCTTTAAATATCATTTTGTCATCTTGCGTGTTCATGCCTTTAAAACAATCTGTGATACAGTGCATTTACATTTCTCCAACTGTTCTTTATAACACATTTTCTCCCCCAAATTACCCCATTCTCTGGTTTAGAATCCATTTCACTCCATCACAGTGATATTGCTATATATGGGCAGGTATACACAAGGTTTACTCATGCTTATGTGTCAGACTAACTTCTAATGCAAACATACTTTTAAAGAAATTATCTGTGGTGGTTATGCTACATCTCTATTCCTGATTGTTCACATATCCCTCTCTATGCTTGTTCTTTCTTCTTTGGCTCCAATTTTCATTCATTTACTCATTGGGAGAATATTTATGGAGTCCTTTTCCATGGCAGGCAATGTGCTAGGCCCTGGGCCATGATGAATAGGACACAACTTTTGACACTAAATTAAAATATAATGGGATAGGTGTCAATTGGCATAAATAGAAGGTATTACGGCAGAAAGAGTACAAGCAGTCAGTCTGGTCTCAGGTGATCAAAAATTGCTTTCTTGAGAACATGGCTTTATCAACTGGAATACTGCCAGTCCAGGATATGACTGATGGCCAGAAAAGGAAGATTTAGTTGTTACAATGGATTTCCTCAAATACAAATTTGGTAACTCAGGTAGATTCAGGAATGAGACACTCTACAACTGGGATAATGCAAGGTGTTGAGGAAGGAGTAACCAAGCTCCATTCAAAGATTAAGTCAGGGAAGAAGCTGGGCAAACTCATTTAGCTACAGATACTTTCTCTGAAACTGCGTAGGCCACCCAATGCATAATGCCTAATGAGCATAGCAGGCTCTCACAACTAATGTGTTGCTCTCATAATGTGTTCATTGAGATCAGTTGCTTTAGCCTAACGGGAGGGGCAGTGCAATAGGGAATTCGAGATGAGTTATTAGACATTAGGAACTTTCTATACATGGGAAAACAGGAGACAGGATCCGGGCTTGGGAAAAGACTGCACTGCAGCCCTTGGCTTTGAATTCAGTAGGCTTCACTGCCAAAGACAAAAGCAGTGGAGCCTAGAAAAATTAACACACAATAGAATCTTAGGAGAGGAACCTGAGGCTGAATCCTGTCAAATAGCCTGAATCAACATGCAGTGCACAGAAGTCTCTATTATTGGGAAGGGGACACATTTTAAGCACCAGCTATATGGAATCCATGACATGGTTAGTGAGATTCTTTCCTCCCAAAATAAAGTAGGCTTGCAGACCCACTAAGCTTTTTCTCTCTCTGTAATCCTTCAAACTAGAAATTATCGAGTTTTAGTAATATTTTCAGTAAAATGCTGTTAAGTGATTAGCTCTCTAAGAATGAAGAAGGGAAACAACTAGAAAAGCCTTATCAGAGACACAGTCTCACAAAGACTCCAAGCATTATTGAACTAGAGGAGTGGGCTGGGTCCTATTCCAAGCCATCTTCTAGAAGCCAGGATCTTTAGAAGGCAGCTTATGGGGTCTCTGGGAAGTGGCTGGGGGAAGGGCAGGACTCTACACTCTGCTAGTTCCACTTGTTGGTGAGCTCTGACAGGAGGTGTTGTTGACTTTGTGGATTCATGACATACAAGCTTAGGAACTGAGTAAACTTTTGAGATCAATTCCCTCCCTAACTTCCATTATGGTAAACAATTTCTGCTGATGGTCTCCAAAAAAGAATCTGAGAAGGACATAAAAAATTCCCACAGACTATTTATCTCAGGAATTCACTTCCTGACTCAACAGTCCCAGTCTATTAAGCAATAGGCAAAAGCTCACAAATGGTATCTATGATTCCTGTGAGCAGTCACATGCGTGAACTTCCTCTGACTACGAATTTTCCCTGACCTTGCAATCTTCTTAAAGTTCTTTATTTTATTATTAAGTTTCTAAAAACGAATTGTCTAATTTACATATATTTAATACAAAATTTTTCAAAGGTTCAGAATAAATGTAGAGAGGGAGGAAATATCCATCTGTAATTATACTGACTTTTTCAATTTAACATGTGAAGGATCTAAGTGTTTTGAGTCTGTATTCTTAAAAGTAAAACTCTCTAAGGCAGAGCAGAAAAATCCAAGACCCCCTACATTCTTTTTTTGGTGGGGGCATCTTCCTTAACCTATAAAATTATTCAGGGAAATGAAATAAAATGGAGACTGACCTGAAGAGCAAGGGGATTTTTTTATTCTTGATCCTTCAAATGCCAGTGTAGTTTCTACCCAAACCTATATAATGTTTGGGAAAAGGCTATTTCTACAATTATGGTTTATTCATACAACGGAACACCATGCTTGCAGTGTGAAAAAGGAAAAAAATCCTTATTCATTAATATGAAATAATATTCAAGATACATTAATTGAAAACAAAATTAAATGGTATAATAATTATTACATACTCAATTTGTGTTAAAAAGGAGATAAGCAGATCTATAGATTGATAATACAAATACTTGTATATCTAGAGTTTTTTTTTCCAGGAGAGTATAGAAAACACTGATAACTGATAACAGTAGCTCCTTCTGGGTAGGTTGGGAGAGGGAAAGTTTGGAGAGGCTGCAGAATGTGGGTACTGGGTTGCTGGAGGAGGAAGAAAACTTAAGTCTTATTTAATTGCCCTTCCTCTGTTGGATATTTTTACTATATAGATGTATTATTATTTTTATTAAAAAATAGTTTAAAAATATTACTCTATGAGCCTTATGGAATGCTATAGATTTTAATCTAAAACTTACTTCTTTAGTATATGCTTATTATGAGACATCTAAATAATTACTTAGCCTTGAATCTGAAAATTAAGATTGTTGTTTGCCCATTTCTAATATATTACATACTTATAGAAAATAGATCTATGGGAGACTATAATGCAATCTTAGGGACTAATATAATATAGTCTATCTATTCTTTCAGAACAAAAGTTTCTATAATCTTAAAAATTATTGTTTAGGGGTTCAAAACCTTGCTAGAATTCTATACGGTATAGCCATCCTTGGTTAATTTTCCATTTCTTATACTATTGGGCATTTAGATAAACTTCAATTCATCCCTCACTTGTGTGGCTAAAACAGAGGCTTCCTCAGAATACCATCATTGCCAACCTGAAAAAAACTGTAAGATACAATTTTACTGAGTTTGATAAGTTCTTTATAGATTTTGGATACTAGCCTTTTATCTGATATGTCATTTGCAAATATCTTCTCCCATTCTGTCAGTTGTCTTTTGGTTTTGTTGACTTTCTTTTGCTGTGCAAAAGCTTTTTATCTTGATGAAGTCCCAATAGTTCATTTTTGCCCTTGCTTCCCTTGCCTTTGGCAATGTTTCTAGGAAGAAGTTGCTGCGGCTGAGGTCGAAGAGGTTGCTGCCTGTGTTCTCCTCTAGGATTTTGATGGATTCCTGTCTCACATTTAGGTCTTTCAACCATTTTGAGTCTATTTTTGTGTGTGGTGTAAGGAAATGGTCCAGGAAATAATCCAATCAAGAAATGGTCAGAAGACATGAACAAACATTGTTCCAAAGAAGACATCCAAATGGCCAATAGACACATGAAAAAGTGCTCAACATCACTCAGCATCAGGGAAATCCAAATCAAAACCTCAACGAGATACCACCTCACACCAGTCAGAATGGCTAAAATTAACAAGTCAGGAAACAACAGATGTTGGCAGGGATAGGACAAGGGGGACCCCTCCTACACTGTTGGTGGGAAGGCAAGCTGGTGCAACCACTCTGGAAAACAGTATGGAAGTTCCTCAAAAAGTTGAAAATAGAGCCACCATATGACCCAGCAATTGCACTACTGGGTATTTACCACAAAGATACAAATGTAGGGATCCGAAGGGGAATGTGCACCCCAATGTTTATAGTGGCAAAGTCCACAATAGCCAAACTGTGGAAAGAGCCAAGATGTCCATCAACAGATGAATGGATAAAGAAGATGTGGTATATATAAACCATGGAATATTATGCAGTCATCAAAAAACCTGAAATCTTGCCATTTGCAAGAATGTGGATGGAACTAGAGGGTATTATGCTAAGCGAAATAAGTCAATCAGAGAAAGACATGTATCATATGACCTCACTGATATGAGGAATTCTTAATCTCCGGAAATAAACTGAGGGTTGCTGGAGTGGTGGGGGTGGGAGGGATGGGGTGG